>NW_015172005.1:2033430-2079112 GCF_001447785.1 Gekko japonicus | reverse complement strand
TTATAATATTTCTATTACAAAGTATAGTGACAATGTGCATGCACCCCTTTTGCGTGTTTGCCGTCTTGTTTGTTTGTTTATTTATTAAAATGTTTCTATCCTGCGTTTCCTCGCGGTTCAGTGCCTCTTACAATAATAGTTAAAACAGTTACAATTAAAAAATAAAATAGCAAACCCCAAATCTCTCCCCTCTCACGGTGTGTTAAGTGCTGTCAAGTCCCTTTCGACTTATGGTGACCCTATGAATTAATGACCTCCAAAACATTCTTGCTCAGGTCTTGCAAACTAGGGCTGTGGCTTCTTCTCTCCCACCTCCCCTCCCCTTTAAAAGATGCCTCCCATACCACAAGAAATACTCGCCAAATATGGTTGCCTGCAGCAGTGTTGCAAAGGGAGAGGGGGAGAGTCCCAGGAGAAAAATTAAAAGCAAAATAAAACACAAACATAAGTTCATATAGTTACAAGGAGGAGAACAAAAAGAAGAGTTTTTATACCCCACTTTTCTCTACCACAAGGAATATCAAAGTGGCTTACAATCACATGTCCTTCTTCTCTCCACAACAGTCATCTTGTGATGTGGGTGGGGCTGAGAGAGTTCTGAGAGAAATTGTAACTGGCCCAAGGTTACCCAGCAAGCTTCATGTGGAGGAGTGGGGAATCAAACCCAGTTCTCCAGGTTAGAGTCCACCACTCTTATCCACTATACCACATTGGCTCCCTACTTACAGGAAGTTCTCATCATAGAGTTCCTGACAGTTCCTAGAACTACCTGGAATAGAAGGAGGGTAGTTCTAGGACAGAGCTGTCAAACTTATTTGTTACAAGGGCGAGATCTGACATAAATGTCACTTTGTCAGGCCAGGCCATGTGTGCCATAAAATGTAATATGAGGTACTGGAGGTATAAACTTTATAAAGATTATTTCAGATGCCAAATGGCAATAGTAGGCGTGACTGGATGCAGAGAGATAGTAGGTATGAAGATATCAGCACTGGAAACGAGACAGGAAACCTAGGTCTCAATTTGGTACAGGAGGATTCAGTCCAGGAGGATGCAAAGAATAAATGGAAACAAGTCTTTTTTTTTTTTTTTTGGAAACAAGTCTGAAGAAGTGAACAGTGACTCACGAAAGCACATACCCTACCACAAATTTTGTTAATCTTTATGGTGGCACTGGGCACTTACTCTTCCTACCACTATTAAAAACCACAGCATTAAAAAACCAGTGGGGGGACATTTTAACCTTCCAGGACATTCAGTTGCTGACCTAAGAGTAGCAGTTCTCTTACAAAAGGAATTTCAAAGGGAGATTAGAAAGAGAGACTGCTGAATTGCAACTGATCATGAAGCTCAAGACAATGCATTCTCCTGGATTGAATTGAGACCTAGGTTTCTTCTCTCATTACCAATTATCGTTTGGCATCTGAAATCACTTCACTCTCCAAGATATGACAGATGGACTCACATTCTAGCTGTATCTGAAGAAATGAGCAGTGACTCATGAAAGCACATGCCCTGCCACAAATTTTGTTAGTCTTTAAGGTGCTACTGGACTCTTGCTCCCTCCCACTAATAAGGAATGCAAGCTATGCTGTTAGGTTTATCCCCCCCCCCCATAAGTTTGAATTGGAAAGGCAGATCTCTCTAAGTACCATGAGACTCCTTCCTTCCCTTTCTCCCTCCCTCTCTCTCTGTCTCTGACTCATTCCCTCCCTCCCACTCCCCCCCCCAAAAGTGTGCTTGCACACAAAAGCTTATACCTGGAATAAAGAAGAAGAAGAAGAGATTGGATTTATACCCCGCCCTTCACTTGGAGTCTCAGAGCGGCTTACAAACTCCTTTCCCTTCCCCTCCCCACAACAGACACCCTGTGAGGTGGGTGGGGCTGAGAGAACTCTGACACAAACTGCTCTTTCAGGAACAGCTGTGCCAGAGCTTGTGACTGACCCAAGGTCACATCAGCAGGTGCAAGTGGAGGAGTGTGGAATCAAACCCGGTTCTCCCAGATTAGAGTCCTCACACTTAACCACTACACCAAACTGGCTCCCTCCCACTAATAAGGAATGCAAGCTATGCTGTTAGGTTTAACCCCCCCCCCCCATTTGTTTGAATTGGAAAGGCGGGTCTCTCCAACTACCATGAGTAAAACATTGTTGGTCTTCTTAAAAGTGCAAAGGGGACTCCCTCCCTCTTCCTCTGACTCCTTCCCTCCCCCTCCCTCCCCAGAGAAGGGGGAGGAGCCCTCAGCCAATCGATGGAAGGGAGGCTTGGCTTTCTTTCTCTCCGCTGTGAAGCAGGAAATAGGAGAGACTGGGCAAAAGGAGCGGTGATGCAGAAGCAGCAGAGAGTCAGTTTCTCGCAGGCTGGATAGCAGCCCAGCAGGGGCTGGATCCAGCCTGTGGGCCATATGTTTAACACCCCTATTCTAGACGTTACTGGAAACTCTGTGGGGGGAAAATAAAAGCTCTTAGCACCAAAGGCATACTTGTTCCTTTCCTTTCCCATCCAACTCATGTCAGTTTTCTGGCTTGGGATTTCACATTCACTTAATTTTTCAGATTGTTATGATGATTACACATAAGTATTTCACTGCCACAATGGCTGTCTTCCTTACCATTCTAATAACTGAGGCATCACATTATTAAGGAGACATTTAAGACAAATTGTAAGGAGAACCAGGAGAGAACAAACCTTACATGAGTTTATGCTACAAGCTTTATTAAAAAATTCCCCAGTCATTTAGCGAAACATTCTTGGTTGCCCTGTGGGATGTATTGCCTGGAAGTGCACTTCTGGATGCAATAAAACTATGTTTGGTTTGGCTAAATGGATAGGACATGAGAAACAAACAAAGACTTAAACAGGGATCCTGAAAGGAGCATTTCAGAGGGCTGGCAACCCACTGGTTGCCCTCTGTATTACCCATGAGATGGTACATTCCAGCACAAAAAAGAGCATAAGAAATTAAGAAGAGCCCAGCTGCATCATTAGTTATACTGACCGTACTTAGGGGGTGGGATGGGGTCAGCAAAAACAATCCCACTCCCCTCTTTATGGGAACTTCCTGCAGTTCTCTTTAATCCATAATAATAAACAAACGTGACAGAATTACAAGTGGATTCTGCTCCTCGTTTGTTTGTTTTTTCCCTTAACAAAAGCTGTCATATATATAGGAAATAATATGCTGAAATACATACCATGTTCTTACCTTTTTCTTTTAGGGCTGACATGCTTGGATGGAACTGAAACATGCACCCTGCCCAGTGATTATAGTGTAGCAGAGGAGTAAAATTTGGTGTGGTGGGATGTGTCCTTGCATGGAATCCTAAGAAGAGTTACCCCTGTGTCTACATCCATTTAAGACAATGTGCTTTGAAGGGCCTAAGTCTACTTAGGATTGTACTGGCTGGCCTCTTTTCCAGTTTTTGCCACTGCTGGTTTCCTTTTTTGAGGATCAAAGTGTACCCGTCCCTTCCAGTGGAGAGAACAGCATTTTCCAACAAAGGACTTAATTAATAGTTCCAGGCAGATGAGTAGGCCTGGCATGGAAAGTAAACACAGGTTTTCAGTAAAAGGTTTATACAGATGCTCTGAACCTTGCCAGTTCTTTCCTTGGCTCCTCAAGAATTCCAAAGGGCCAAGGAGATATGTTAGGGTTTGGATGTTCAAAATACTTGATTGTAAAGGGGAGCAAATACAATCAGCAGATGTGAAACAGGGCCTTCGTCAAATGCTCAGGCATAACCTATCAGGTTTTGGAAAGGCAGCTTTATTAAATTTATGTGCTTGGTCAGGCTATAAAAAGCAGTAAATATGTCCAGCGTTTCATCTTTTAAAAGTCAGTTCATTTTTCCGACTCTGTTATTACTTCTATGATGCCACAAAGTAAAGTTCTCTGTTTAAAGCACACTTGGAATGACATGGATTCTAAATACAGAAGCTGATTACTGCACACAGTGTGGTAATAATGGTAAGGGCTGACTACATCAAGGTGGGTGTGGCTGATGGCAGGCTAGATAGAAATATTAAGGAATAAAGTTGAGATGAACGGGTACCTTCCTTGATTTCACTGCCATTTTATCTGGGTCTTTGCATCTGGAGTGGGTTTTGCCAAGCCTTCGCTCGCAAGAAGGGATACGCAAACACTGGCTAATTCATGGCTACAAGCATGGACGGCTTCAAAAGGGAATTAGATAAGCATATGGAGCAGAGGTCCATCAGTGGCTATTAGCCACATAGGGACTCTGGGGCAAGTGATGCTCTGTCATCTTGGTGCTTGGGGGGGTCAACAGTGGGAGGGCTTCTAGTGTCCTGGCCCCACTGATGGACCTCCTGATGGCCTCTGGTATTCTTGGCCACTGTGTGACTGAGTGTTGGACTGGATGGGCCTTTGGCCTGATCCAACATTGGCATCTCTTATGTTCTTATGTTCTTATGTCATATTCTGAGCTTGTAAACAAGAGGCCAGTTTTTTGTTGAGCTTTCCGGATGTTTTCTAGCGTTGCCAGCTCCCGATTGGGACATTCCTTGAGATGTGGGGGTCAGAGCCTGGGAGGGATGGAATTTGGGGAGGGAAGGGAGCTCATCAGCGATGCATGCCAATAGAGTCCAGCCTCTGAAGCTAATATTTTCTCCAGGGGAAACATCAATGTCCTTTGAAGAACATCCAAAGTCCAGGTCAACCTCCAGAGAAAATGACTGCTTTGGAGGATGAACTCTAGGTGTTATACCCCACTGAAGCCCCACTCTCCCCAGGTTCCACCCCCAAAACTCCCGAACATTCGCTACCCAGAATCAACAGTCATATCCTACCCTGTGGGGATGACTGCATCTGCTCAGGCATGGTCTATACTAGCAGCTCAATAAGGAAGTACATTTCTGAGGTGGTAGAATGGGGTAGCCATCTTCAAGCTGCAAGGTCACTTTCTGGATGATCCTGCATTTAAAAAAACTCCTTGAAAATGAAAAAGTTAGCCCATCAGAGAGAAAGATACTAGTATAATCCCTTTGCATGCTGTACTATTTTTTCCACTTCTGTGGAATTACTAATGTGGGAGAACTTTGAACAAGTATGCCCTCCCCTGCAATCTAAGAGGTGCAGGCCACTGTACTCCCTCAGCCCTCGACACAGCCACAAACTGCAGCCAGTGAGCTTATGGTGAGTTTCCATTATCCTGACACAGAGGTAGAGGAGATCATGAGCTGGTGCCTGGTAACCAGTGAGAGTGCTGTGGGGAGGGGGATTTTTTTTGGGGGGGGGACTGCGATGCCAGCTGTGGCGTCATGTCACTTCAGGTAAAACCCCCAGAAATGATGCAGGAATCACAGGAAACTGGCAATTCCTAGAGCTACCCTATGTCACCTCTGATTTTTTTTTTTTTACTCCCATTTCAGTTTTGGCACAGGATAATGGTTTGGGGGAAGGCAGGGGTTCTTTCTTCTCCCCTCCTCGGTGGTTTTCTGAGCCAGTTTGTACTCTGTTTTTAAAAAGCCATTCTCAGCAGCTGGTGTGTAGCTGCAGGGAAACTGAGTTGGATCAGGGGAAGCAAGGAAACCCAAACATGTTGTATGGCCCCCAGACTTGGACAACAAGAATCTTCAAAGGAAAGATAGGCTGCAGTCACACCCACTAAATAATCCACTTTCAGTCCACTTTCCAACTGGATTTTGCCAGTTCACACAGTAAAATCCAGTCAGGAAGTGCACTAGAAGTGGATTGAAAGTGGATTATTTAGTTTGTGTGACCACAGCCTATCTTTCCTTTGAAGACTCTTGTTGGCCAAAGGTGACTGTGTGATCGCAGCCTTTGTTTCTTTGTCCCCTGGCTCAGGGCTTTTTGCCACTGCCTGTCTTAGTAGACAGTGTGACTTTGATAGACCAGAGGTCTGATTCAGTATAAGGCAGCTTCTTGTACTCAATCTTGCTCTGGCTTTCAGCTGTGTTATCAAACACAAATACTGGACTAGTGATGCAATGGATTTTCATTTAGATGCCATATATTACGCTAATCAGTTAAGATGCCATATTGTGTTAATCAGTTAGAATGGAAAAAAAGCTATGATGTTTTAAGCTATGATTTAAAACTCTATGATTTTTAAAGCATTTTTTCCTTAAATATAAAGTTGGGAGCATCATGAAGGGTAGAGCTATATCTACCCAAGGGTCATTGAACTTGGTTAAACTTACTTCCAAATAAAGATGCCTAGGATTGGGCTGTAGCTTTATTTCATTGGGTCTTAAACACACCTGATCTCCTTTTGATTGTACCCATTATGGGGCATTCAGAAGGAGGTTGTATTGCATTCTACAGGACTTCCAAACATGAGTGTTTAGCCTAAAGAATGACTCGTCCAGATCCTGATTGCTAAGGATGACTTACTAAATGGGACAGAAAGGAGTAATTAGAGCCAATCAAAATCTAACCCTCAAATCTTTTTTCACCAAAGTAGGCATATTTCCTAAAATGAACAGCTAGCCAAAATGCAATTTAAGAAATTATGTTCTCCAGGGAGCTCAATTAGCATTCTTGGATTTAAGATACAGAATGTGTTGAAGCTTGCTGGTTAATTAGAAACCCAGAACATCTATGACCCATTCTCGGAATATATAAAAAGGGAGAGCTGTGTCTCTTTTGCATTGGCAGAGCCCTGCAGTCCAAGAAAGTGCCCAGGAGGGGTTTACAAACTGAAATGGATAGTCTTTTGAATTTTTAGCAACCATAAATATTATTTGGAAGTAGAAGGAGGAGGAGATTGGATTTATACCCTGCCCTTCACTACCTGAAGGAGATCTCAGTTTACAATCTCCTTTCCCTTCCCTGCCCCAAAACAGACACCCTGTGAGATAGGTGGGGTTGAAAGAGCTCTTTCAACAACTGCTCTGAGAGAACTTGTGACTGACCCAAGGTCACAGCAGCAACTGCATGTGGAGGAGTGGGGAATCAAACCCAGTTCTCCCAGATTAGAGTCCGTGCTCCTAACCACTACACCAAACTGGCTCCAGAGGTTGCTGAAAGTCAACCATGACTTCCAGGCATACGTACACAAATACACACACACACACAAGAAGAGTTGGTCCCCTCCCAAACAGAATAAATACTGTGATAAACGTCTTTTAATTTCAATACACAGTTAGCTATCAGAAGCCCTGACAACGGACTCTTTCCAAGTTTACTTACAGCCAAGTCCATACTTGACACTCAAGTGTTTGTTATTGCACTAATTCTAGCTTTTATAGCTCCAAAACCTCAGCCAAGGAAATTATACATAGTTCTCTGATGACGTCGATGCCCAAGCTTGTGTTAATACACAAACTGCACACTGTGGTCTGTCTCTCATGCAGAGGCAAGAGCAGTCTTCGATGGAGCTCTTGAGTACAAAATCTGGCACTGGGCTGCTTCTCATAAAAACATTTCAGCTCTTTCTTGGTTGAGGCACCTTGAATTTTAATGCCTCTCTGATTTTAAAGAAATTATTTCTGTGCCAAACCCAAGACACCCTGATCTGGATATTTCCTCAGATCTCAGAGGCTAAGCAGGGTAGACTCTGGTTAGTATTCAGATGGGAGACCACCAAGGAAGTCCAGGGTTGCTAGACAGAGGCAGGCAAGGGCCAACCAACCACCTTTGCTGGTCTCTTGCCTTGAAAACCCTAAGATCACCATGAATCAGCTGCACCTTGATAGCACTTTCTAACATCAAGCCCAGGACACACACACACTTTATGGAAATGAGATACAGCATTTGCTTCAAGCATTCCCCCAACTGGAAGAGATTATAGCCCCGAACAGACAATGAAGTCTGAGTATAATCAAGGCATGGAAAGGGGGACTTCCGGTTTGCGGAGCAGCGATGGCGGACACTCTCCCCACACTGGGGAAGGGTGAATCACACACCAGCGGCCTGGAGGGGTGCAACCTCAAGTGACACCCCCGCGGAGCCTTTGCGATAGACTCCAGGCCAGGGGGCTTTTGAGGGGTAGCCTCTTTGACGGCGCAATGCCAGAGAATGGAGGCTCCCCTCCGCCCTGACAGTCCAGTCGCTGAGTGGCCTTCAGGCATAAGCTGGTCTGACCGGGACAAGCACAGAGATCGACCGGAATGGCGTAAAACCCGAGCTTGGTCAGAAAAACTGACCGGCAATGAACGTGAGTTCTGAATAAAACGGAGAAACTTTAAAAGCGATCCCCCCCCCCGCTGATAAAAGAGACTGCAAAGAGGGACGCCTCTTATGCGAATGAACTGTTAAGTGACACGAAGGGGGAGAGGGGAGGAAGTAAACCGAATGTATTTGGAGAGACTTATCTGATTTGTGAAGTCATTGGGCAAGTTTTCCGAGTCGCAAAGTAGCGGTAGAAACTGTAAACAAAATGGGAAAGATGGCGGCACAGCAATGAAAGTTTAAAACAAAACCGCCGGGCAGCCAGAGTCCGAAACTGGAAGAGGGAACAGATGTCATCAAACTCCTGGCGGATATGCTCAAGCCAGTGATGGAACAACTCGATGGTATTAACCATCAATTGACCATGATGAATAAAAACTTTGCAGCACAGCAGCTCCAGCTGAATGAAACAGAGGAAAAAGTGGAGCAGGCAAACGAGAAAATTAAAGAGATAGACACCACAAGCAAGAGGTTGAAGAAAAGAATGGGAGAAGTAGAAATGAAGCAAAATTGTCAAGAAAACCGAGTGTTGCAGCTACAGATGGAAAAAGCTAACATGATTCTCAGGTTTCAGGGAGTTCCTGAAACGGATCGGGAGGACCTGAAGAGCGTGCTTAGTGAGATCATCGCTCCTGTAGTAGGCTTAACAGCGAATGAACTTGTAAATGAAATGGAGTCAGCCTATAGGGCATACTCCAACTGTATTAAAAAAAAATAGACTACCTGGAGAAATAGTGGTCAGGTTCTCAAGAAGACAAACCAGAGATGCCATCTTAAAAGCAACATCAGCAACTCAACTGAAAATGGGAAATGTAATCATCAAAACTTTAAAGGATATTCCATTTGAAATTAGACAAAAGAGAAAAAATTACAAGGACTTAATTTCTTTCCTTCAAACTAATGGGATATCGTACAGATGGGCGGTCCAGGAGGGTGTCATCTTTAAGATCAATGACAAAAAAGAGAAGATTGACTCCACTTTTAAAGCTAAAGAATTTTTGCATTATCAGCTGGGAACAGAAGAAGACTCCAAAGAGGATGAAACGAAGTCTAGTGACTCTGCTACTTCTGGAACGTAAGAGGACTCTGCTGCAGAAAAGGGTGCAGGACCCGCCAGAGTTGTATACGATTTTAGAGACAGAAAGCCGAAATAAAGGCAGAAGGACTTGGAAAATGGCCTTTTGAAGCAAAGAACAAGAAGATGATCAGAGATTTCTCTCATAATAACTAACAAAACAACATATAAATAGCGAACTGTTATAAGCAAGAACTCTACACGTATATTGTGATATTAACACTTATAGTACTAACATTTTTACTAACAGTGAAAAGATCTCCTCCTCTAGGGGTTTTAGTTTAGTGGTTTGCTTTCCTTTATCCTTAGTTGTAGTCCCTTCCCTATTATTTCTTTGTAGTTTTTGTAGTCTTTGCGAAATAAAAAAAATATCCCTTTGGGGATTAAAAAAAAAAAGGCACAGAAAGGGGAAAAGGACTGGACCTCTGGCCTCACCCATGGCTTCCAAATGTTGACTGGTTCTTCTGCACACAAGTTCATGTGGCAACGCCTTGCAGGTACAATCCTGATCCTTCCTTCTGCACTTCAGTTCCAGAGAAAGAATGGGGGGGGGATGCTATAAAAGGACACGGAGATTGCATCCCAAAAAACAATATTTCAAGAGGAACTCTGAGGGTGTAGGTGTGTGTGAGACCACCTACCAAGTAACATCTTTGAAAGAAGGCAACAGGAATAGCCCCTCTGTAGACAACAAAATGAACTCTTTAAAAAGCAAAATAAAGATGTTGAAATGGCCAATGTCTTTCCACTGGCATATCCTACAGAATCTTCGGAATGTGGCAATTTGTATGTCATTGGGAAAATAATGCTGTGAAGCTGTGTGCGGTGGCTCACTGCAAGTTGGATATTGCAATCCAAGACAAGGAAAATTGTGCATTCTCCATAAACATTCAACTAAATAAGCTGAATTTGTGCTGATTCATCTCTCATCAGGAAGTGGAAGCCATATCCATTTTCATACCACATCTTGATTTTCTTTCTCCCTTGTGAGAAACAAGCCCATAAGTCTTTTGTGTGTATTTGTGTATATGTGTGCGCCAGTTTCTCTTCCTTGTATTGAATTTTTCCCACATTAAAACATACTTATTTCAAGTTTCTTCCCCCCCCCTCATTGTGCAGAAATGGCTTAAATGGCATAAGAGTTACATATAAACGACATGCACATTAAAATGGCATGATTGGGGCATAAAAGAAGGAAAAGATAATCATTAACAAGCAATGAAAATGAGTCAAACTGAAATGCATGACAAGGGCAATGTGTCCAATCAAAGTGAGACAAACAGGGCCGTATCATCCCCAGCATTAGTCAGAGGTCCATGTTTCTTTCCTCCACATTTTTTTAAAATGCAGAGCAGCCTGGGTAGGCTACAAGTCAAAGCAGAAGAGTGTGGGGAAGGAGGCTACTTAGCCTTTCCTGCATTGGCCCCTTTTATAGCTCCACGTTACCATTTCCTCCTTGCTTTTCACCACTAGGGGGCCCCAGAGGCCACCCATTTTTCTGCAATAGTGAAAAAGCTGTTCGGGGAGGGTGCTCCTGAGTGAAAAATAACAGGAGAGGGAAGAGTTAAGCAGACTCCCCTTATTTTTCTTTCTTCCACTCAGATGCAACCTACCCAGGTTCCCTTAGGGTTTTAAAAAAATAGAAATAATGGAATTCTATGCAATATATCTTTTGAGCCTCAGGTATTACCAATCGTGTGTGTGTGTGTGTGTGTGTGTATAGTCTGTAGTGGTTTAGCATCTTTTAAAGAAATTAATTTTCTTACTTAAAATATTAGCAGCAACCATGATAACCTTGAAGGAATCCAACTAAAATTATGTGTAGCACTGTGAGTGGGGCCTCAGAACACACAGCCCCAACCTTTAGGGTCCCCCCCCCCAGCCCCGTAGCTAGGAATTATTGGGGGAGGGGGCCTGGTGGGGGGTCTCAGCTAATTAAATAAAAGTTAATCACATTAATTCAATTTGGGACTGGCCTGGGAGAGAGGGGCCCCAGAAGAAATGCTAGGGGAGCAGGCCCCACAGGCCCCGCGTTAGCTACGGGCCTGCCCCCCCCCCCATGAGCATCCTAAGCCTCCCCTCCATCTGACATCATCCAAGGCTCTCAGTATACCCATGAGCTTCCAATGGCCTTCCATTGGGGGTCTCATGGAACTACAATGCCCAAGATGCCTTGGGTGTTTCCCCAGTGAGAAGCCTTCTAAATCTCTTCTTTCCTGGAGAGCCAGTCTGATTCCAGAATGCCTCTTTGGAAGGTTGCTGCTCCTGCTCCTGTGTTTCTGCTAGCCAATCCCATGTTTCTGCTGGCCAATCTCACACATGTGGCTTCTGATTCTCCACACTGCCTTTCTAGCAGTTTGTTTGGATCTTCCCCCCCCACCAGTTTACCACGGGTGCAGACAGACTCAAATTGCATCCCTTCCAGTTTGGCAGAATTCACACTAAGTTAACACACAGCTGCGCTATCCTCCTCTATCCTCCTCTCTCAAGCGCCTCACACCCTTACGAAAGATTTATGTAAAAAGCAAAATGGCTGCTGCAGTGACATCATTTGCAAAGCTTTCATCCATTTCAGTGAGCTTCCAAAGAATTGAGCCCTCCGCATCCATTCTGAGCTGTGAAGGACTGCCCGACATATACGCTGGAATTTCTCGCTCAGCTCTGCGAAGCGGTGCCTAATTTGACTCTGAACACTTAAGAAAAAATGGTATGGTTTAGTTCTGACAGAATCCAGACCTCTCACAGACTCCCCCATCTTAAATCATAACAGGTCCTGTCAGAAATGTAGAAGAACCAGCGCATCTTTGTCAGGCAGAGTTCATACCCTTTGGGATGTTGCATTGTTTTCATTCTCTGGGCCTCCGCTACCACTGAGGCAGGATGGCCAGCCAGTCTTCCAGCTGACTCAGGGAGGGATGTGGAAGGGCAGCCAGAGGTAATGGCTCTTCTAGGTAAGAAAAGGTTTCTTTCTGAGCCACAGTTAAAAGAACAAAAAGCTAATTTTAAGAGGAAATGAAAAAAACCAAACCTCTCTTTCCAGGGATGTTTCCCTACCATTTTAGACCAGGGTCCCCCAACCTTTTGAACCTGTGAGCACCTTTGAATTCTGATAGAGGATAGTGGGTGCATCTACAAAATGGTCGTTGCAGTACTCAGAGTCAACTAGGCTTACCAAGTGGTGGTGGGGGATCCGCATGTCTTCACAGGATCCCTGCCGCGGGGACGGCGATACGCGCTGCATCTAGTCCTGCACAATGCAGGAAATTCACCAATACCCCCCACACACCCCAGTGACACCTGTTCCATGCCCAGTATATGATTAAAAAAACCCCTCCATGTTCACTGGGGGCCAAACTGGCCTGGAGAAAAATTGCTTCCTGGCCCCAAAGTGGCGATCAGCATTTCCCTGGGTGTGTAAGAAAGGGCCACAAGAACTAAGCACTGATTCAACCCTTCCTGCTCTACCTCTCGTGATTTGCCTAAGTTCACACAATCATCATTATGATCCTTTTAAAGTTGAAAGCATGATATAAATGCAAAGGACTATTTGTAAGATTATCTGTAAGACACAAGACCAGGACGCATCTCACTTCTGGCAATCACTTGGAGAGACCCTATCACTCAGCTTCCATTGCCCCCCCCACACCCCACACTGGAATAAGAACATAATATCAGGCCATACCACATTGCAATAAAGCCCCTACAACTGTATACAGAAATACTGAGCTTCCCTACCATTTGCCACAACTAGCCCACCACACAACCAGGATCAAGACTCCTAAGTGGACTAACAGACAGGCATACACTCGTTTTGAGAAACTGAGTATTACATTACAACACCTCTGGAACATTACAGATCAGTAGAGGCAGCACTGCACAGTGGTCAGAGTTGCAGATTGATGTGGGGAGACCCAGGTTTGTATTCTCACTCTGCTGGCTGAGTGACCCCGGGCCAAATCTCCCCTTCTCTACCTAACCTACCCCACAGGGTTGTTGTGAGGATGAAATGGAGACTCATGGGCAGGGTCCCCAGCTTCCCTGGCAGAAACACTATGTTAAGAAATCTCTCACAATTATGCAGCCATAGCAGGCAGGAGGGAAGGAGGCGAATACCTCCAGCGCCACCTTGACAAGAACCGTAGAAGACCGCTATGTTTCCTTCATCCTGCCTTTCCTAGTGTGAGGAATGCTGGATAAGTCAGTCCCACTAATGACAGCTATAAGGAGCCCAGCATAAGTACTGTGCTCGTAGGGAGTTCCCAGCTGCTCCATTCTCAGCAAAGGCTGTGCCCACAGGAGAAGGAAAAGGGAAGGATCAGTGAATGATGCCGGACACTGAGCTGCTTCATTTAGCCAATATAGGACTCCTAAGATGTCCACTGAGTAAAATGGGATTTCCACCTTTTCGTATCATCCATCAGCATTGATGGAGATGTCGTGAATGACATTGGCGTAAAGGGAAACTCTCCACAAGTTGAAGGAGAAGGAGATGCTTACTTTGGTGACTTCGAATTCATATATCACCCATGTCATATCGTTTTCACCGGCAAATCTGGAATCCACAAAGTTGCCTCCGATGACTGCACAAAAGAGTATATAATAGATTGTAGTGGTTGAAAAGCTGTATCTTTACCTGGAATCTGGTAGCTGTTTTGAGGTTCACTGAAATAATGGGACATGTAACTCCCGCTGGGTATGAGTCTGTGATCATATATTTCAATCACAGAAAAGCTAGAAACTGTATGTCTAGCCTCTGAAATACTGCTTAGAGATTTTCTCCTTACTCCACCAAAGGGCTAGTTAACATATATACATATGGTAGAGAAATGACCATGTGCATGTATGTATGAGTCACCACTAGGTTTACCAAATGCCGGCGGGGGAAATGTATTTCCGGGCAGGAGCTTGGCTGCGGGGACGGCTGCGCGCGCTGCACCCGCCGTTGCCAGGATGTGACGCTACGCATCGCTCTGGCAACGGGACTCCAAACAGCCCCGTTGCCAGAGCGACGCGTTGCGTCACATCCTGGCGACGGCGGTGCAACACGTATCGCCGTCCCTGCGGCAGGGATCCTCTGAAGACATGCGGATCCCCTGCCGCCACTTGGTAAGCCTAGAGTCAACCATAAGTAGGAATCCCAAGTGCAGCGAAGAAGAGGGGCAATTTTTTAATGAATAGAGTAGGAAAGAGGAGTGAGATGGAATAATGTTGGAAGAGTACTGGTTTTGGTGGTCCAGATCCCTCTTTAGCTTTAAAGCAGCAGTGCTTCCTGGACCTAACATGCTTGCAAGACTACAAAGTTAAACAGAGCCATGTTTCCATTTAAAACAAAATAAGAACTACTTTATTCTAGAAATTCATACTTGATAGTGCAGGGTAGAGAGACAGACACAGTTCCTGTGCTATCTAACTAGGAGATGGATCCAGGTGCAGAGAGGCATCCTGCTTCGCCATCTTGTGTGCATGGGAGAGAGATAGAAGGAGACAGAAGGAAGTTGCTTTCCCTAAAGAATATTAATGGACACTTCAAAGGGATTCTCAGTGACAGTAAACAGGAAGGTGCTTAGTGTCTTCCTATCTGCCTACTCTGTGGTCACTTGCTTCTGGAGGCTGAGACACCGGGACATCACATCTGGTTCTTCCAACTAATAAAGCCAATACAGTGGTGGCAGCTGAAGTTGAATCAACAGTTTGGTGCAGTGGTTTGATGTAGCAGTTCAGAGTGCAGACTCTAATCTGGGAGAACCGGGTTTGATTCCCCACTCTTCCACATGCAGCTGCTGGCGTGACCTTGGGTCAATCATAAATTCTTTTGGAGCTGTTCTATCAAAGGCAGTTCTTGAAAGAGCTCTCTCAGCCCCACCTACCTCACAAGGTGTCTGTTGTGGGAAGAGGAAGGGAATGGGATTGTAAGCCACTCTGAGACTCCTTCGAGTAGTGGAGGGCAGGGTATAAATCCAATCTCCTCTTCTCTTCTTAATCTGCACAGCCAAACCAATCTACAGCGGCCGATCAGAAGCCTTGCGCTAGCCAGTCAGCCAGAGCCCCACATGGTGCACCCACTTTTTAAAATCACTTGGTGGACACCAAGCAAGGTGCTGACTGGTGCCATGGTGTCCACAAGCACCCCATCGGGGCCCCCCCATTCTAGAATTCATGGATCTTATCCACAAAAAAAAAATGGGTCCACACAGTAAATGCACTGGTCTCAAGGTGCCGCAAGACCTGTTACTGGCTTTGCTAGCAGGACTACTAGAAAGCCTGAATGTCAGCTTCCTTTCTTCTGGTTTTCTTGATTGTCTTCCATCCCCCTCTTGCCAAACTTTGCTGGTAATCGCTGCACCAGCCTTTTAGGAATCAAAAATAAATAAAACACTGAGCTGGATCCGGCCAACTTTCCCACTCAATCGTGTCCGATTGTTTCCCGACCGTGGCATTGTTTGATGGTCAAAGGGGACCATCCTTGCTTTTTCACTCGTTGCAAAGCCAATTGAATGCAACCCATTACATCAGATCATTTGTCGTTATTCTTATCCCTTTTTCATCACCGCAATGAATGTAACAAATGGAGTTTTTGCAACTGATTATTTTAGTTGGCCCCAAATAAATCAAGTTTCTTAGTCTTGACTCCATGGTCACTTTAATCATAAAATCAGGTAACGGCATTTCAATCTGATAGAGTTCTGTTTTTCCCCCCACATTCATCTCTTCCTCTATTAGTACATTTGCTGTATAATTGCAATTTGCAAGCCTGAATTTCCAGAAGCTCTCGTAAATTGTGGTTCCGTTCTGTAATTTTCATTTTCCACTGGGAACTGGGGGGGGGGGCAATTTGTTCTCCCACAAGCCTTCCAGTGTGGGAAGAAGAATGATTATCGATATGCATCAAGAATTTGTAATAATAAACAGTAAATTTTAAACCTTTCTCTGGAGGAAGGACCTTTGAAGGGCTGTCCCTTAGAGGAGGGCAGGGAGCTGTTCCTGTTGGCAGTGGAGGACAAGACTTGTAATAATGGGTTTAAATTAAAAGCGGGAAGGTACTGGCTGGATATTAGGAAAACCTTTTACAGTCAGAGTTGTGCAATAGTGGAATCGGCTGCCTAGGAAGGTGGTGAGCTCCCCCTCACTGGCAATCTTGAAGCAGCGGCTGGACAAACACTTGTCAGGGATGCTCTAAACTAATCCTGCCTTGAGCAGGGGGTTGGACTATGATTTATGACTGAACCAGAAGAGACATCTATTTTTACAGATTTGTATTGGATATCAAAATCAAATATAGCTACTTATGAAACAAAAGGAGGTGAAAATCAAATATCTTTCATATCAAATATTGACAAATATCAGGCATCACGTGTTAATGGGGCAGCCTGCCCACTACGCAGCCCTAAGCTATTGCTTAGGGTGCCAGAGGGCAGACAGGGGTGCCCCAGGCGCAGCACCACTGGCCTGACCAGCAAGCTAGAGGTACAGGGCTTACTTGCCAGCCAAGCTGCATGAGGATGGTGGAGGGGAGGGTGGGATTTGCTCTGAAAGGTGGAAGTGACAGGAAACCCCCCCCCCAAATCTCATAAAGAAATCAGGAGTCCCTACGGTATTGGCCCGGGCATGCCCAGGTGGGCCAGCTGCCCAGTAAGCTGGGGAGGGGGACAGGCTGACCTGTAAGGTTGCCAACTCTGGATTGTGAAATCCCTGAAGATTTGGGATTGGAGCCTGGAGAGTGGAGGGAAATCAGCTCACCTTTCAAAGCAGGTGCTTTCTCCAGGGGGGCTAATCTCTGTAGTTTGGACATCAGTTGTCGTTCTGGGAGATCTCCAGGCCCATGTGGAGGCTGTTAGCCCTACCCCCTTGGTCCCTGCGTGTTCACTGAATGCAAGGCGCTGTCATGTCATCAGGCTACTGAGTATATATGGTTAAAAACTGGTTTAAAATGATCCAGAAAATGCCCTAAATGTATCTGTCATTAACCCATAGTGCTACAGGATCAAAGGGAGAGCAAAACATTATACACAGCAAGACCACATGACATTTTCAGACGGTGGAAATCTTTCTAATGCACATTTTATATGTGGCAAATAACTTGCAATCTGATTATGAACATATTAGATAAGTGACCAATGGAGCAAAATGATAAAGATTTAGAAAATTAGTTGATTGGGATGCTCAGGGGATGTTGTTTTTTGGTAGATTTATGAAATATCATATCTTCCTCACTGAAAAAACATCCATTTCAAGGTCAATGAAACACCATTAGATAAAGAGGCTTGATCGAAGCTTATCATTGGGATCATCTGGAAGGATATCAAACAGAAAATATGGGGGGGGGTCAATGAAGGGGAGGAAGTCAGTAAATAGACGGGAAATGTCTGGTAAGCTTTTACCCAGTCTCACAGGTTGCTGTTCAACTAAAAACAAGCTCAGATCAACAAGGCCAACATCATGCCTTTGAGAAATGGTTAAGGCTGCAACTGAAGCTGACTTATTTGAGAGTAAATTGGACAGGGAATTAATGGCAAGGCTGTGATTCTTCAGTAACCATGCTTATGATGAGCTAGGTTTGAGTCCAAGAGAACCTTAGAGACCAGCAAGGTTTCCAGGATACGAGCTTTAAAGAGTCAAAGCTCCATCAACCACTTGACAAAAGGCAGCTTTGACTCTTGAACGCTCATACCCCAAAAATCTTGTTGGTCTCCAAGGTGCTATGGGACTCGAATCTTGCTGTTCTTCTGTAGACCAACATGCCCACCCTCTGAAACTATCATGATATGATGAATGACCTGGATACCCTGGTGTGACTAGTGTTGTTCTAAGAGATCTTGTCCCAGATCAGTTCATGGACCTGTGTTTTCCTCAGCTGCAAGGGAATAAGGACTGATTCACACACCATGAACTTCACATGTTCCCCATGTGGACTTTCGAAGGATATGTTCTGGGAGTTCTCCGTTGGGTACACACGGACTTGGTTTGAATAAGGACTGTAGTGTTCAAGGATATGGGGATTTAGCCTTTCCCTTGTGCCATTGTCCTGGTACAAAATGGCCCTACAGAGCCATTATTTGCCCCAGTGGGGCTACCCGTGTTTCCCCAATAAGGGAAATATTCCCATGCCTAGGAACTGAGTTCCCAGCACAGATCTCCAGGTGCACATCTGATCCAAAGGCTTCATGGCGGCTACATGTCTATTACATGGATTTTGTAAGATTTATTAAATCCCCCAGACAAAGATGTCCTCTATCCCCACATACCACATTTGTGTCCCTGCTTGATTAGAACAGGTATGTTACTACAATTACCACCCCTCCCTCAAGGCAGAGGATGTAGAACGGTATAGTATAGTCCAATCTAGTGAGATCTCATAAGCGCAGCAGGGTCAGTACTTGGATGGGAGACCACTAAGAAAGACTCTGCAGAGGAAGTCAATGGCTAACCAACTCTGCTTCTCTCTTGCCTTGGAAGCCCTTTGAGCATGCTCTTACTTGGCAGCACTTTACAACCACCACCACCCTGCACCATAACCCGGTCTCTCTTAATAGTGAAGGTCAAAGTGAGAGGAGAGGGAGATTGAATATGCAAGAAACTGTGACATGTCAACTCCTTATAATGCCTACTTTGGCCCTCTAATGGCATCTTGTAGCTAAGAATGGGAGGAATGAAGCACGTAGCAAAAGGGCTTTAAATGGTTATGCATGCAATGAAGTCAAGATGGCAATTGTTCCCCCCAGGAAAAGGCTGTTTTGGGATGTGGTGGTTTAGAATGCAGAACAAATGCTGACCCTTTGTTTACCTTTTCCTTTCCTCCCAGCTGCTTCTCATTCTGCAGGGTTCAGCACGATCTTTGTTTTTAACTGTTATTTCATTAGGTTAGAGGAGAGAAGGCAGCATGGTATAGCCCAGTCTCATCAGATCTCGGAAGCTAAGTGGGATCAGTACTTGGATTGGAGACCACCAAGGAAGACGCTGCAGAGGAAGGCCATGGCAAACCACCTCTGCTTCTCACTTGCTTTGAAAGCCCCTTGCTGGGGTCACCATAAGTCAGCTGCGACTTGATAGCACATCACACACAAACGCACAGTTGGTTAGAGCCTTGCTCAATGCATTTAAGAAGCAGTTCAGGCACTTACAGAACCAAGGACCAGGGCTGAGTCTCAGATTTAGTTTGATGGCTCAGTAGAAGTTACTTGAAATGGGATTCAATTGGATGGACAATGGGGACCTCATTTCAGACTAACTTGTTGCAGATATCCTTTGTTTACTTATATAAACTGCATGTAAAATGCCATATTAAATGATAAAACGATGATAAAACTTGTATCTTCTTGTACGACATTATTTCAGAATCCTGATAGCCATTGAACATTTCCTGTTTGGTGTTCTATGAATGGTATTTGATATTTAACATGAAGGGCCAGCCCAAGGGTTTTCCATGTCCTAGGCAGGCCAGCAGGCCTGCCAGCCTCCTTGTAGCCTCCAGACTACAGAGATCAGCTCCCCTGGAGAAACTGACTGCATTGGAGGGGGGGATTCTATGGTATTGTAGTTTGCTGAGGTCCCTCCCCTCCCCAAACCCCAACTTCTGCAAGCTCCACCCCCAAATCTTCAGGAATTTTCAACCTGGAGTTGGCAACCCTACTGTCAGCTAGCTGCCATTGTATCTGATGTTACCTGCTTCACATGCCTTGTGCTCTCCCCCCCCCCCCTTTGGGTTTAGATTGTTTCATTATGCTTCTCTTTGTTTTGCGGAACTGGCCAAGGTTGTGCATGGTGGGGGGGAGTCGGAGCTTCGCTCAGCTTGTTATGGTTATCTACCCTGTGAACTGAAACTGTGTTGATGGTACTGGACTGTTACATTCCCATGGAATAGGCGCACGCTTACGAGTTCTATTCCCGCCAGCGGGAACTGGCCTCATTGGCCCAACATGGTTCAAATCCCTCTTATATGCTATGCATGTGTATTGGTAGTTATTCCTAACAATGTTCTTGTTCCTGTCTGAACCATCGCTTTGAAATAAACCTTGCTTTGATTCAAACGTGGAGTTATTTCGAATGTCTGGGGATCCAACACCTACTCCACACAATGGCCAGATCATCTGCAGGGATGACTGCACGGAGGAAGTGGCCATACAGACTCTCCATCCCCATGATCAGCGACATACTCTCATTTCCCCTCCCCATATTCCCGGATAGCACAGGCTAGCCCGATCTCATCAAATCCCAGAAGCTAAGCAGGGTTGGCCCTGGCTAGTACTTGGATGGGCAACTGCCAAGGAATACCAGGGTTGGGAGGCAGAGGCAGTCAATGGCAAAACCACCTCTGAAACATCTCTTGCCTTACAAAAGACAAGTCTAGCTCGCTACCTAGTGCTGCATAACTCTAAAAGAGCTAGAACTTCTGGCTGCCAGACAATCTTAGGCTCTCCTGGCTATACTATACTATACTCACTGCCATATGATAATGATCTCCCTCCCCACACGTTCAATGAATACATGGAGCTGTCATGTGCACTGAGCTACAATTGCACCTGTTACAAAATATCCCATTCTAATATAACACATGGTATGGGGACTGAGTCTGGCTGCAGGTCAGCAGGAGCCTTGGTAGTATTTGCAACTGTTAAATTACTTGTATTTTTGTTCAATGGGACTAGGTGATCACTTCAGAGCAATGGCTGGTAGGGTTACCAGCCACTGAAATTAAACATTCTGGTGTCTGGTATTTGGCAAAGCCTAGGCCAGGTGAATTCATACATTAGAGGTTGGGCTTGGGGTTCCTACCCTGTATAGCACTCAGACATGAATTGTGGCTTCTCCTCAACTGCATGCATGGTGGCTGATTCAGCTCAGGACCATGGGCAAACACAGAGCCTTCCATTCCAAAGCACCATTACCTGACCTGAAACTATCCCCAGTGGTATCCCAGGGAGCAAATGGGTTTTCCCAGAAGACCAAATTTCCCCCAGAAGACCAAATTTCCCTGGACCATTTCAGTTTAGCAAAACAGCACATCAGGATGCCTGAAACTGCTTTTCCATGTGTGCCAGGTTGCTTATCCAAATCAGACACACTGCATGCACAGGAATTAGAAAGAACCTGCAGTGCCCACCTGACTGTCACACAGGTTCTGGACTCCAGACCCAACCTGTGTAATCTGTAAAATATGAGTAACACTGAGTTTGATCCTGGGGAAAGAGCTCATCAGTTTTGGATAACCTCTATGGCCTACCCATGAATCAAAGTATGAGAAGCTGTTGTAAGGGATGAAGAGTGTCACCTGGATCACTATAGCCTAATAGCATGAGGAGGCTTTTTCTCAGTGGTTTTGCTTTAGTCATTTGGCCAGATCTGGGTGGCAGTTCACAGGCTCTTTAGTCCTGTGCAGGTGTTTAAAATTGCACATGCTGCATGTGCAAAAAGAAGAGCGAGACTGTGCCCGATGGTCCTTCTCCCGACATCCACAAGTGCCACTGAACTCTCCTGCAGGATGCACTATGCTCATAGAAGTGTAGATCCATTTTTTAAAAGCTTTGTTCATTTGTGCACATATAGGGCTTGCTGCAGTTGTCTGGCTGAATGCAGGGAAATTGCGGGAAGCTCAAGGGGGTACAGTCCAATTCTGCTCTGCACACTACAGTGTATGCAACTTCTGCATTCATAGGCCTATAGTTTGACATTCCTCTGGTCACCAGCTCAAGACCAAGATCAGTATAGTACTGAGTTAAATGTATTTCTTTTGTGTGTGTGTGGGGGGGTGGTGGCGGCTCTGTTCTCGCTTGAATATACAAGTCCCTGAGCAACGTGACTCCCTTACTGGGAGAACAGAAACCTCCAGAAAAGCAGGTTTCCCTTTTGCAAATAAATACAATATTATCATGTTTGAAAAGAACAAAACACTGTTGTATTAGCAGCTGTAGTGGTAAAACATATTTGTTATTTTTTCCTGTTATTTACCTTGTTCCTTATTGCTTTCTTATTTTTATATTCTTGTGCCCCAGAGAAACAAAATTTCTCATTTGTGGTTTTGTGTTTGGGGTGTTTTGTTTTGTTTTGTAATAATGTTTTTCTTTATTTTGTTGCAATCTGTTTTTTATTTCCAACATCTGATGCAGGAAAATTTACAACCTCTGTTCCAAATGGGGCCTTTTACATTGGAAACACTGTGTGTTCTTAAGCATACAAACAAAACAAATGTGGGGTGTTTGTCGAAAGAAAGATTTATATAAGCCAAAGCTTTTGTGTTTCTGAGGATAGCATGACAACAGAATGAATAAGCAACCAACTCCCAACAATAATTTGCCTGTAACAAGTTTACTCTCATTCTTCATTAATAGACTTCAGCGGGACACTGCAAGTGTCCTTATCAAACATTCTTAATAATTAAATTTAATTGGGCTGTAAAATCAGGCTTCGAAGCTTATCCAATTAAGCCATAAAAAAGAGTTGCAGTTTGAATGAAATCTTGCTTTTTTGATTATTAGAAAAAGGTACTAACAGTGCAATCCCAAACAGAATTACCCCTTTCTAGCTCATTAACTTCAGTAAAAGGGTGTGACTCTGTTCAGAGTTGCACTGCCAATCTTTTCACTGGAAAGAACGGCAACATTTCACATTTTATGGTCAATTTGTGTTCAGTCCTCCACCTTTGTACTTCTCTTTGAAACCAGAGCCATAAAATGGTTTAACTACCTTCAGTTCTAATAATATTTGACTAATACAGCCATATTTGGTGGTTGGCCAAGGAGAAACTCTCAGTGTGTTTGTCCTGGACTGAACAGCAATTCTAAACAGCTGTTGCAATGCAACGGCTATTTACGCCAATCTACCAGCATTGTTGACACACAAGCCCTGTACACATGACATGAATATGCAGAGTCACTGAACACAGAGGGGAAGTGGAACTAAAAACACGAAATTTGCATTTTGCTCCCACCTCTAGCCTGTGCACAATCATCTCACGGAGGCATGATGCCCAGACTAGGTGACAACCAGGCGATCTCCAGGTGACCAAAATCAGTTCTCTTGGAGAAACTGGCTGCTATGGAGGGTAGACTCTACAGAATTATATACTGCCAAGCAAACTCCCCTCCCCAAACCCCTCCACCCCCAAAATCTCTATGTATTTCCCAACCTAGAGCTGGCAACCCTACAACAGATGACCTATGCACTGCATTTGTGTAGCTGCTGGGCACATAATAAGGAAACCTGCTCTCCAAAGGTTCGGTCGTGTGCCTGCCCACACTTTGTACACTGCATATAAGCTTCCCCAATGTTGGAACAGCCCCCATCATCTGCTGGTGGCCAGGGGGGACCTGGCAACCCTAAATTACAAAACCCAGATATAGAATACTAGGTTCCAACAATCCACTCCTTCTATACCTATTGCCCTAAAACCATAAAGTTGTGTGTATAGCACTAGGGTCTCAGGCGAACCAGCACAGAACAAGCAGTGAGAATGAAGAGAGTGTAGTCATGATCTTTTACCTCAGGAAATGCATTCAACTGCTGCGATGGGAGAGCAAAAGAGGTCTCTGAGCCTTGGAGCTTTACTTTGCAGGGTGCAGCCAGACATACTTGGGATGAAGTCTCATTTAACTGAATGAGATTTACTGGCAGTCAGTGCACTCGCAGAGTCCTTTCGGGGAGACCTTTGTTATTCTCTAGAGCCATGGGCACGGGCTGTCTGGGTTGCTTTGTCACCTGGGCCTGCATTTATGACAACCTGTAGGTTGACAGGGAAAACATTTTGCTTGTATCTGCTGGCAGTCAGGCAGGGCACACTGAAGGGTAAAGGTTGAGCTTTTCCTAGCCTTGGGAGTGGTACACAGCCTTGGGGCTTTTTCCCAGCCTTGGGACACAGCCAGCCTGCCCACTGCTCTGCAGGAAGCAGAGGAATAATTTGCTAATACAAGCTGGTAAACTCTTGTATAGATTGGGGGGGGGGGTCCAGATTTTGCATGCATACACCTCAGCAATAGACAACCAGCCTGCCCTACATGGGGCCAAGAGAAATGCTTTGCTTGCACACATTGGAAAACAGGCCAGAAAGATGGGGTGTTAGCACCACAAAGGCTACAACTTGTTCTTGCCACAGTAGGTATGCTGATGTGTAGGGTTGCCAACCTCCAGGTTCAGCCTAGAGATCTCCCAGTATGACAACTGATCTCAAGACGGCAGAGATCAGTTCACCTGGAGAAAATGGTGACTTCGGAGGAGGGATGCTATGGCACTATACCCTGCTGAGGTCCCTCCGGTCCCCCAAACCCTGCCCTCCCCAGGCTCCATCCCCCAAATTTCCAGACATTTCCTAAACCAGAGCTGATAACCCCACAGTACAGATAGCCTGTCTGCTTTGCAGGGGACAGAAGAAAAAAATGCCCCCTATATGCCAGCAAACAGGGATATAGAATTAGAGGGGGGTATGGGCAAATGCTCAGGCTTTCTTCTCTCTGTGACAGGCAGCCCATTTGCCCACAGACAGATAAGACAGGACTAAGACTGGTTACCTTAGTGATAAACACATTCTTCAGCATGGACTGCACACAGGAGATCAGTGATGACTCAGGACCAGGGATCTCTCAGTGTTTGTGATTTCCCTTAAAAACATGAAGCGGCTGCATGTTTTCAGTGGTGCAAATCCATTCCCCTTCCTAGCTTCTAATCAGCCAAGAAGGACAAAAGCAAGGGGATTTATTTTCAAGTAAAACTGGAACAAGTCAGCCTGGGGAAATGCACTCATCTCTCCATCCCATAAGGGGCCCTGGGGCGTGGAGCCACTCAGCCGCGCGGGGGGCCGCCGGGGGGGGGGGGGGGGTGAGAGAGGCCAGCTGGCTTCCACTCCATGTAGCAGGGGGACCATGCAGAGGCCAGCACCCAGATATGTCCCAGGATCCTGCCACTTCATGGGCAATCCCTCAGCAGGCGGGCTGGGGGAATGGGGGATCGGGCAGCAGGCAGGTTGCCTGATATTAGGACCCATCCCTATGCTGTGCCACAGCTCCGTCGACTGTAGTAAAATAAATAAATAAGCTGTGGCCTCGTTTGACCCAAAATGGATGTAGTGTGATCTGTCCTTCTGCGCCTCCCCCCACATACCCTCCTTGAGCCTGCAACCCGAGGAAAGAAGGGAAAAGCTAACACATCAGGTTTCCTGTGTCTGCTCTGCAATTGCTTTCTCCTAACTGTTTGAAGCCCTGACCTGGATAGCCTAGGCTAGCCTAATTTCATCAAACCTTGGAAGCTAAGCAGGGTCAGCACCAGTGTTCCCTCTAAGCTGAGTTAGTGTGAGCCAGCTCACAGTTTTCTAGCCTCCGGCTCACACATTTTTGTCTTAGCTCAGGAGGGATGGCTCCAGAGCAGACTAATTTATACAGTAGCCAAATCACTTGCTCACAACTTTAATGCCAGTAGCTCAGAAATTAGAATTTTTGCTCACAAGACTCCACAGCTTAGAGGGAGCATTGGTCAGCACGTATTTGGATGGGAGACCTCCGAGAAATACCAAGGTCCCTACACAGAGCCAGACGATGGCAAACAACCTCTGAGCTTATCTTGCCTTGAAAATCTAACCAGATAGCCATAAGTTGGCTGCGACTTGATGGCAAAAAGAAAATCCTGTCAGGAATGGGGGGGGATCCCTTGCTTGAGGTATGAAATCTCTGGGAACTTTATCGCAACTTAATATAGGGTGAATGCACACCCAGATTATTTTAAAGAAAAAAATTACTGAAATAATATTGGACAGATTCGTTTTACTAGATTAGCTTAGTGTACTGGTTTGAGTGCCAGACGGGGATGGTGGAGACCCAGGTTCAAGTCCTCATCTGACCATGAAGCTCACTGGATGACCTTTGGCCAGTCACCCTTATTCACCCCTATCTACTTCACAGGGACATTGATTCAGAGTGGTAGCCATGTTGGTCTGAAGCAGTGGAACAAAGTTTGAATCCAGTGGCACCTTTTAAACCAACAAAGTTTTATTTAGTGTGCACTCGTACTTCTTCAGCTACATTGAAACAAAAGTCACCAACCATTACCTATAGAAGAAGAAGAGCTGGATTCATATTACCCTACCCTTCACTCAAAGTCTCAGCAGTTTACAATCCCCTTCCCTTCCCCTCCCCCCAACAGACACCCTGTGAGGCAGGTGGGACTGAGAGAGCTCTGAGAGAACTGCTCTTGAGAGAGAGGGTGAGGAGGTCATTCCCAGGAAGGGCTAATTCGAGTGAAGATGAATAAGTAACTGAGCAATAGATAAACGAAGGCCCCTTCCACACGGTAGGGGAAAAGCCACTAAAAGCGTGGCTTTTAAAAGCCGCACCAACGTTTCTCCCCGGCACGATCAGACACCGGGGAGACTGTCACAGTCCTGACGGGAAGCCAGCCGAACTGCGCATGTCGGAGCATGCGCAGTTCGGCTAGGAGCCGGGGATGCGCTGGCGCAAGGATGCGCCGGTGATCCGACGCCCGGCTTGCGGCGCACCTTTGCGATGAACCACCTTGGTAGGTGGTTCCAACTTGATGCGGGGTTTCGTGCGGAAGGGCCGGTTCGGGGATGGAAGCACTACGCTTCCCAGATGTTGTGGTGTGATCGCACCCGTTTGCTCCGCCCCCGAACCATCCCGCTCCCGGCCCAAATCCCCTCGTGTGAATGGGACCGAAGATTGGATTAAGTTAGTTTGTAAGACTTGTGAATAGCAGCATACAGCATAATAAAAGAATTTACAAACAGATGCGAGAACTGACTGACGTTAGCATGTGTGATGAGATAAGAAATACCTGGAGATTTGGGGGTGGAGTCTGAAGAGGAAAGGGGTTTGTGGGGAGGGACTTCAGTGCCATAAACTCCACCTTCCAAAGTGGCCATTTTCTCTAGGTGACATTTTCTCTGTCGCCTAAATCCTGCCCATTGACTTCAGTTGATTTGGAGGCTTCTAGCATACTTAGGACTATTCTGCAAGTGTTCTTGGGGATTAGTTGTTGTAATTCTAGGATTCATTCTGCGGAGTGGCCTTGTCTTGAAGGTTGCCCGTTCATAGCGAAGGGGAAAAGTTGTCTCTGGCTACTAAAAGCCGGTCTCCCGAGAGGAATGCTGGAGCCTCCGAGTATGTAAAGGTTAACAAGACTCTGCCTTCCTCTCCCACCACCTCTTCACTTTAATGGGAGCATTTTCTATGAAGCAGACGGTGCCTGGAAGCACAACAGAAGATACAGTAATGAGACCATTGGCCTTTGCTTCTTGTTATGTAAGCGGAGCGAGCCAAAGAAAATCCAATATTGTTCTGTTACAATTGCATTATGTTTCTGGCGTGAACTAGCAAACGTTACAAAAGGTTACAACTCCCACTCATGCCTCTTGTCACCTTGAGTCCATCAGACCCACACACAAGCTATTCTGTGCCCCAAACCTCAAAGTCCACATAAAAACAGCCGCCTTTCGTTTGTGCTTTGCATTTTAGCTCATGGTGACCTTTTGGGTTTCTGTCGATGCACAAAAGACCATGCCCAGTGTGCACCCCTGAGAATGCCTTTCCTTTATTTGTGGAGCTTCTTAGATTCCCTGCCAACCATAATGCACTTGAAGTGACATCCATTTTCTAAAAACCATTTTCTACAACCGGCTATGGACACACCATTTAAAAACAAAACACTCTCGCACAACCAACAAAACTCCCCAACAAAAGCCTTCCAGTCAAGTAAAGTTTATTTGAGTCTAACAGTGCTGGAGAAGACTCTTGAGAGTCCCTTGGACTGCAAGAAGATGAAATCAGTCAATCCTAAAATAAATCAACCCTGACTGTTCCCTGGAAGGCCAGATAATGAAACTGAAGCTCAAATACTTTGGCCACCAAATGAGAAGGGAGCACTCACTGGAGAAGACCCTGATGCTGGGAAAGATTGAAGGTCAAAGAAGACGGGGACGGCAAAGGATGAGATGGTTAGACAGTGTCATAGGTGCAACGAACATGAAATTGAGCAAACTTCAGAGGACGGCGGAAGACAGGAAGGCCTGGTGTGAACTGGTCCATGGGGTCGCGAAGAGTCGGACTCGACTGTGCGACTGAACAACGACAACAAACAGCCCATAGGCCATACACTATAAAACAAAATTTAAGAATTAAAAATTACAGTAAAACAAAAGTTTGCCACATCCACAATACAGCTTTTGCAATGGCTACTCAGAAGTAATCTTAATCTCGAAGTATCAGGAATGGCCGAGTACTTCAGTAGCCATTTTCTAAGACATCTCTTTCTGGCCGTTGCCTACATTGGACAGTAGAAAAAGGCATGGGATGAATCAACCACTGCCAAAGAACAGTCACGAAAGTGCTGGTTTGGAGGTGTCTTAAGGAAACAGCCCTTCATCTGGGCTGCTAGCCATGCATTACAATGTAAAATCATGTATGACCGCCACAATTTTGGAACTGCCAGCATATTGAGATAGTGAGGTGGATCAAATTGGGTAGAGTACTTAATTCCCAGATGGAGCAGGGAGCATATACTGTCTAGCGCTCTTTGGAGGGCAGCAAAAGCATTTTTAATGATAAAAACATTATAACCTGCTGGTAAAAAACTATATACTAATAAACAGGAAGTTAAGAAGGCCCGAAACCTCACTCTGTCAAATCCAACTGCAATAGATGATAGATCTCTGAAGCTATAGGTGAGAGATAGGGGGTGTGTAGTTAGGTGCTAGAGTGCTGGGGCCGGATCTGGGAGACCCAGGTTCCAATCCCTGTTCTGCCATAGAGGCTCATTGAGAGACATTTATCAAAAAAAAATCTTGGAATAATCAATGGAACAATGCAAAATTCTTAGTATGCCAGACCCGCTTTGAAAATGAGGCCAGGTAATTGGAAACCCTGGGGCAAATTTGGAGAAGCGTTTCAGAAGCAATTCTTAGAAACCAGAAAGTCACTATCATAGGATTTTCTTAATATTCTTTTTCCCTGAGCCAACACAGCTTGTGATACTCAGAGACAGCCAAGACATTCAGAAGAAAACAGTGCCATCCTAAGCAGAGTTAAACCCTTGCCAGCCCATTGACCTCAAGGACGTAGCAGGGTTTAACTCTGCTTAGGATAATGCCGAAAATGACCTGTTTTGCAAACTTCCTTGTAAAGAATGAGAATTGGTTTTGTTTGAGAAAAGTTAAGGCAGCCTGATGTAGAAACGGCACATTAAAAATATCTGTGTTAACAGTCTAGCATCATTCAAACCAGCTGAAGAATTTGAGTCAGTATTATTCATAGCCTAGCCCAGCGAGGCATTTCAGGATGATAAAAGATAGGCGTAATGAAAAGTGACAAGCCTAGGTGCGAATCCATAACCACCAAGGCTAGAGGGAGTTTTGGTATTGACTACTGAGGAATGGAGACGGCTCCATTTATCTAAAATTGGTATGTAGTCTGGACAGCTTCTCAATTTCACCGCAAGACATTAAAGAAGGTTCAAGGTACAGGCAAACATATAACTTTGAAGTTAACATGCAAATATTGTCTTGCAATGTCATATGTCCTGAGAATAATTTTTTTACCAAGTGAGAAGCTGCAGTAGATCCCAGAGACCAGACTGTTCCAGCCACCTGAAAAAAAATATTTGATCATTTTTCTGTGGGAAAATCTTTAATATGGACATCCCAGTCCTCACTCTTGGCCATGCCTGAGCAATCTGTTGTGGCTGGAGCATGACTTTTAGGATATGTCACTGCACTGCTTTAGTATGGACATGCAGATTTGGTGTAGTGGTTAGGAGCACACAATAGTTGATCATTTTTCTGTGGGAAAATCTTTAATATGGACATCCCAGTCCTCACTCTTGGCCATGCCTGAGCAATCTGTTGTGGCTGAAGCATGACTTTTAGGATATGTCACTGCACTGCTTTAGTATGGACATGCAGATTTGGTGTAGTGGTTAGGAGCACAGACTTTAATCTGGGAGAACCAGGTTTGATTCCCCACTCTTCCACATGCAGCTGCTGGTGTGATCTTGGGTCAGTCACAATCCTAACTGGTTTTTACCACCTTGAACAACTTCGTATCATCTGCAAATTTAGCCACTTCACTGCTTACTCCCGTCTCCAAATCATTAATGAACAAGTTAAAAAGCAGTGATCCCTGCGGTACTTCACTGCTTACCACCCTCCACTGAGAAAATTGTCCATTTATACTCACTCTCTGTTTTCTATTAATTAGCCAGTTTTTGATCCATAAAAGGACTTGTCCTTCTATCCCATGATTTTTGAGCTTACTTAGGAGTCTTTGATGAGGAACTTTATCAAAAGATTTCTGGAAGTCAAGGTAAACAATATCTATTGGATCCCCCTTGTCCACATGTTTGTTCACCCCCTCAAAGAACATTAACAGGTTAGTGAGACAAGATCTTCCCTTACAGAACCCATGCTGAGTCTGCCTCAATAGGTTCTGTTCATCTATGTGCCTACTAATTCTTTCCTTAATAATGGTTTCCACCAATTTACCCGGTATCGACATCAGACTGACTGGCCTGTAATTTCCCGGATCTCCTCTGGAACCCTTTTTAAAGATGGGAGTGACATTAGCTACCTTCCAATCCTCAGGAATGGAGGCAGATTTTAAGGAAAGATTACATATCTTTGTCAGGAGATCCACAAGTTCACATTTGAGTTCTTTCAGAACTCTCGGATGTATGCCATCTGGGCCTGGTGATTTATCAGTTTTTAAGTTGTCTATCAGTTTTAGGACCTCCTCTCTCGTCACCTCAATCTGACTCAGGTCTTCCAACACCCCTCCTGAAATCAGTGGTTCTGGAGTGGGCAAGCACTTCTCATCTTCCACAGTGAAGACGGAGGCAAAAAATGCATTTAGCTTCTCAGCCATTTCCCTATCATCCTTCAATACTCCTTTTACCCCTTGGTCGTCCAAGGGCCCCACTGCCTCCCTGGCTGGTTTCCTGTTTCTAATGTATTTGAAGAAAGTTTTATTGTTGGTTTTTACGTTTTTTGCTATATGCTCCTCATATTCCCTTTTTGCCTGCCTGACCTCAGACTTGCATTTTATTTGCCATAGCCTGTGTTCCGTTTTATCAGCCTCACTGTGACTAGCTTTCCACTGCTTAAAGGAATTCTTTTTACTTTTTACAGCCTCCATTACTCTGTTTGTTAACCATGCAGGCTTTTTCCTATACCTTTTTGTGCCTTTCCTAACCTGCGGAATATATATTTTTTGAGCTTCTAGGATCGTAGTTTTAAATAGATCCCAAGCTTCCCCAATTGTTTTGACCCTTTCTACTTTTCCTTTCAGTTTCCTCCCCACGTGTCCCCTCATATCAGAGAAATTACCCCTTTTAAAGTTAAAAGTGGTTGTGTGAGTCTTTTTGGCCAATTCCCTATTTATACAAATGTTGAACTCAACAACATTATGATCACTGTTCCCAAGCGGTGCAATCACTTTTACATCTCTCACCAGGTCTTGAGTGTTACTTAGGACCAAATCAAGGATCGCCTCTCCCCTGGTAGGTTCCATGACCATCTGCTCCATAGCACAGTCATTTAGAGTGTCTAGAAACTCAATCTCTTTTTCCCGACTAGAACACATCTTGACCCAATCAATGTGTGGGTAGTTAAAATCACCTATTATTACACAGTGTTTTTGTCTAGTTGCTATCTTTAAGGCATTCATCATTTTATAATCCTCCTCTATCTTTTGATCTGGTGGGCGATAACAAACTCCCAGTGTTAAGTTTCCTTTTGGCCCCCCTATTTCAACCCATAGAACTTCCAGAAGCAAATCCAATTATCTTAGCCTCTCAATCTTTCTGGACTTTATACCTTCTCTGACATACAAAGCCACCCCACATCCAACCCTTTCCCCCCTATCCTTCCGATATAATATATAACTGGGAATCACCGTGTCCCACTGATTTTCCTCATCCCACCAAGTTTCTGAAATTCCCACAATGTCTATTTTTCCCTCCATCACCAAGCACTCCAACTCCCACACTACTGGCTGTATGCCTTAGCACTAATTGGGATAGTTAACAATCACTCCTCCTAATCCATCCTTGGGCTGAGAGCCCCCAGACAAAGATTTTCCCCACTCCCCTTCATTCCACTCAAATATCCCTTCCCCTCCTCACAACAGACACCCTGTGAGGTAGGTAGGGCTGAGAGAGCTCTGACAGAAACTGCTCTTTTCAAAAACACCTGTGACAGAACTATGGCTTGCCTAAGGTCATCCAGCAGCTGTGAGTGGAGGAGTGGGGAATCAAACCCAGTTCTCCCAGATTAGAGTCCGCACACTTAACCACTACACCAAACAGGTCAGCCAGTGCTGTATCAGCTGCATTGGCTCCAGATTGCGGACCAGATGAAATTCAAGATCCTGGTATTGACCTTTAAAGCCCTTAATGGTCAAGGACCAGCATACCTTTGGGACCACCTATCCTGGTATGTCCCCCACAAAGCACTACACTCAAGTGATCGAAGGCTACTGCTGGTCCTTGGCCCAAAGAGTGTCCATCTGTCCTCAGCCAGGGCCAGGTTTTTTTTAGCCTTGGCCCTGGCCTGGTGGAACACTCTTCCAGGAGAGATCAGGGTCCTGTGGGATTGAGTGCAATTCTGCAGGGCCTGCAGAACTGAGTTGTTCTGCCAGGCCTATGGTTGAGGGCAGTACGAGGGTCTCAATCAGTAAGGTCTAATGGATGGCCTCCCCCTTCCCCTCCCCTTCCCTCGCCACCATTCCCCTTCTCCAGTGGTAGAATTTCCCCTTCATATTGGGTTTATGCCATCTTGATTCCTGGAGATTTAGGGGGCAGAGCCTGGGGAGGGCAGAGTTTGGGGAGGGGAGGGACCTCAATGGGGTATAATGGCATGGAGTCCACCCTCCAAACCAGCCCTTTACTCCAGGGAAACTGATCTTGGTCATCTGGAGATCGGTTGTCATTCTGAAAGATCTCCAGGTCCTGCCTGGAAGTTGGCAACCCTGCCTTCCTCCAGTGAAAGCAGCTCTTCCACTGGAAGATCCCTTTCCTTTTTGGGAAGGCTCTTTGGTTGGAGGAACGCTTCAGACTGGCTGAGCTAAATCATCAGATGAAACCATTGTTTTATTTATTCGTTCATTTATACCCCATCTTTTTTCCTAAGGGAGGCCCAAGGCAGCTTCTGTTGTTTTCCCCTCCTCCTTTTTATCCTCACAACAACCCTGTGAGGTAGGTGTGGCTAAGTGTGTGTGACTGGTCCAAGGTCACCTGGCAAGTTTCCACAGCTGGAGGGGACACTTGAATCTGGGTCTCCCAGCTCCTAGTCTGACTCTCTAATAGGGTTGCCAGGTCTCGGTTGGAAAATACCTGGAGACTTTGGGGGTGGATCCAGGAGAGGGCGGGGTTTGGGGAGGGGAGGGGAGGGACCTCAGCATGGTACAATGCCACAGAGTCCACCCTTCAAAGTAGTCATTTTTCTCCAGGGGAGCTGATCTCTGTCAGCTGGAGATCAGTTGTAAAAACAGGAGATCCCCAGGCCCCACCTGGAGGCTGGCAACCCTACTCTCTAAACACTACACTGAACTGGCTCTCTTGGTGCCCAGCACAGTGTGCTTGACAGTGGCCAGCCATCCAAGGCACGTGAAGCAGTCAATGCTAATCCAAAGAGCTGACAGGGATCTATCAGGATCACTGCAGGGGTGGCACAGTCCAAAATAGCTACTGCAGCATAACGTTTCTGTACTTATCTGGCCACAGAGGAAGCAAACCTGAATGCACAGTAAGAGATATCATAGGGTTCTCTGTAACGTCATTTATTAGGGCTGTGTCACCCTCTCTGGATTACTGTAGGTCTTTCCCACATCAGAGTTAGTTGCTCTCTGCTCCTGAGCATTCTATCCGAAGATGCCTGTTAAAGTTTGTGAATGTCAACAGAGCAGAACCTGAAGAGCTGAGGGAGAAAACTCTTCCCTGCCCTCTAATAGCTTCGTCTTTATTTTTCACTCACACTCCGCCCATCCAATAACTGTGAGGCCACAGATATTGGAGAAAAACCTATGTGGAAGCATGAACTTCTGCAATCTTGCCGTTTTAGAGACCCTGGCAAATGCTCTTCTATGGCTTTCCGAAGGTTCAAAAATTGTCCCCCCAAAATATTTAGAAAAAGAGCCTTCTCATGAACCATATAGTCTAGTTCTGAATTTTAACAACTCTCTTCATTTCCTGTAACATTTAGAGGCAGGTTTTGTACTTTGAAAGGCCAAACTGCACTCTAACGAGCCCTTTGAAAAGCCTGTCTTGGTATTTAAGGGGCTCCTCAGAGAGTAATTGGGGACTTCCTTTAAAAAAAAAATCTAACTGGTTAACAGTTTCGTTGTAGTGCCAAAGAATTACTTCCTGAATCCAGTTGGACTTCTAGATTTAGGGCTGCTGAAGGAACTCCATTTCAGACTTAGACTATTTTCCCCATACGAGTGTGTTTGTGTAATCCCACATTGTGGGGGAGATTAGAAAATAAACAGCTGTGCCTTCCCTTAAATGACAATATTGCGCAACTGAATCCTGGGGGGGAGGGGGGATTTTATTGTTTACAAAGCACATGTACCCTAAACTCACAATTTAAGGATCATGGCGAATGCACTCCTGTGGTTTCTCTTCAGTTCTCCGAACACCGGGAATCGTAAAGTAGCTTTAGGAAAGCGTTTTGGCACAATCCCTACTTTGTGGGATTATGAAAGGACGTGATGATGAAACGTAGAAAAATTCCCCCCCCCCCATTGTCTGTGGTCTGTGACAGACAGATTAAGAAAACAAAAATCCGAAATCCCACAGATATGGATTTGATCCAGAGAGCAGAATGAAGGGGATACTGATTAGATTGCTGATTAATCCAGTTTCACAATCATCCCTACTTTTCGGTTTAGAATTAAAGATGACTGGTGGGGGAATATGTGTATAAGAACATGAATGATGGGAAGAGAATGAACAGAGAGGTTTTTGTTCTCTCTCATCATATTGAGGTTTCACAGAGAAATTGATGCCAAGTACTTTCAAGACAGATACATTCATATTAAGGCAACACATTAAAGTAACACATTAATACACAGTTTCGTGACGACAGACCCCAGTTGGTGCTCGTTTCTCTCAGCTTCATCAGGTCGCAATTTGTCAGGTGCTGCACATAAAGTCACATATTTTTATAAATATATATTTTAAAATGATTTTCTAGGTTTGAAAAGAGAGACCCAGGTATGTTATAAACTTACCCCTGAATACGGTTGCCAAGTTCAAATTTTGCCACAGCGGGGGACTCCCGGCTGGCGGCTGGAGCTCGCGCGTGCCGCATCCACGTCGCCCGGAGGTAACGCAGGCACGCTGGGGGTGGGGCCACGACCATCCGAGGGAAAACCATAGAGTTTTCCCTCGGATGACCGTGGCCCCGCCCCCAGCCTGCCCGGTGTGGTCGCGTCACTTCTGGGTGACGTGCACGTTGGGGTGGGGTTCCCCCCGGGGCCCGATCCGCCGGCGGCGGGGAATGGGCCTCTGGGGCGGGGGTTTCCCCGCCCCCCGGGGGAACTCTGCAAGCCTACCCCTGAAGCTCATCCAACTACTTATCCCACTGGTTCTCGTATATTCCAACTGGTTCCCAATGTTATAGACTGTCTCCTCGGGTACAGGTAGGGTTACCAAGTACCTATCGCGAATCGCCGGGGGACACATGCTCTCCTGCCAGAACATTCCTGCCGGTAACACACCCGCGTCACATTATGCTGTCGCCCAGACGTGATGTCAGCACGCTGGGCATGTAGCCAGGCGATGCTCTGGCAATGGGGCTGAAAACTCGATGGTACCATTGAGTTTTCAGCCCCATTGCTAGAGCGTCGCGCAGCTACATGCCTACGTCACGTCTGGGCGACAGCATAGTGCAGCGTGTGTGTTTTCCCTGTGGGAATGTTCCCGCCAAGAACTATGTGTCCCCCGCCGATTTGCGGTAGGTACTTGGTAACCTTAGGTACAGGAGCTGCCAATTTATTCTACATGTAAGTACACAAGAATGCCCCATTTATAATTCAAAAAGTAGGAGAAAAAGAGAGTTACTCACCCCAAAAGCTCAACAATTTTCAAAGCTGACTATAAAGTCTAAGTCTTAATTCAACTTTTGTATAGGCTTTCTGCATTCAATTGTGCTGAGCTAAAATGTCTGCAGCCACACCTGTATGTCTTGATTACCTACCCGGTCTCTCCCTTTATTTACAAAGATCTATTCTGAATTAAAGGTATATCCACTAATATTTATTCAGCCTTTAAAAAATGCAATATTTCAATTATCCATATTATAGAATAGATCTTTGTCTGTCGTCGCAGGACTGTATATTAATGTGTTGCCTCAATATGAATGTATCATTGTCCTAGGCTTGCCAAGTACTTACCATGAACCGGTTTCTGGTCGGAACATTCCTGCATGTAACACACCCGCGCCCCACTATGCTGTCACCCAGACGTGACACCAGCATGCTGGGCACGTAGCCAGGCAACACTCTGGCAATGGGGCTGAAAACTTGATGGTACCACGAGTGAAGTGATCAGTGCCTGGTGGGACTTTTGTCCAGCTAGGGTTCTGATTGCCATTGGAGATTTTTTAAATGTTACTTTGGCAGCAGCTGCCACCACAGCACAAGGATCTTCACTGTTTGACTAAAGGTAAGCTGTGGCAGCCATTTTGTGCTGACTCCGCCTCCTTCAGCAGGGATTTTGTGGTAGTCATTTTATGACTTTGCCCACCCATGATGTGTCAGAATTCCAGATGTACCCACAGACCCCTGCTCTAATGTGCCCATCTTGCTTCTCAAAGGTTGCCTGGAAACCTTGTTCCAGTGGATAATAGAGAATAATCTAAAACCGAATCCAGACAGGGTAGAGGTGGAAGGGCTAATGTTCTAGGAAGGGTAGATTGACCACCTTGGATGGTGTACCTATGGATTTAGTGGATTCATTTAGGAGTCTGGCCTTGGTGAAGCAGAGTGGTGTTGTCTCTTGGAATCCTTTCCTTCGGTTTCCTTCTGGCTTGAAAATTGCACCACTTCCTGGATGCAGCTAATCTAACCACACTGGCTCTGGCTTGGATGGCCCAGACTCGACTGATCTCAGAAGCTAAGCAGGGTCGCCCCTGGTTAGTATTTGGATGGGAGACCAACAAGGAATTCCAGTGTTGCTATGCAGAAGGCGGCACTGGCAAACCACCTATGGGTCGCCATAAATTGGTGGCAACTTGACAGAACTTTACATAAACACACAGCCATGCTGATCCACATTACTTTGACCCCAAGGCTAGATTATTGTCCGTGGGCTGAGAAAACTCAGAAACTTCAGTTGGTACAAAATGCAGCTGCCCATTTGCTGATGGGTTCTAGTAAATTCTGCTATATTACTAAAGTCCTGAAATGTCTGTACTGACGGAAAGTCTGCTTCTAAGTTCAATTCAAAGTGCCAGTTTTGACTTTTTCAAAGCTCCCAGTGGCTTAGGGATCACATACTTGCCAGACAGTGGCCCTTTCTGCACTCTCCTTTTCCTGTTCACCGTGGTGTCCCCCAAGCAATTTTGCCCTAAAATCAAATTCAACCTTCTTTTTAATCCAGGTTTCCCCCCCCCCCCATTTCTGCATTACGTTACCTCCCTTCAGTGGTCAGCCAGGTTTCAGCCCGCTGTTGCCCCAGGTTATTCAGATGTTGTTTTGCCGTGGACTTAAATTGCCTTGACTCAAACACTGAGAAAATCTGGAGTGGCTAGGGTTGCCAAGTCTTTTAAACGTACCGGCGGGGGAGGCTCCGTCCCGTCCGGGAGCTAGCTCGGTGTGTATGGTTTCCCCCTCCCCCCGATGAGCTCAGCCACGCCCCCAACGCCAGCAACGTGGCTGCGTCACCTCTGGTGATGCAGCTTCGGGGACGGGGTTCCCCCCGGGCCCCGATTTCGCCAGGGAAATCGGGGCTCCGAAGCGGGGGAATCCCCGCCCCCCGGGCACATTTGGCAACCCTAGGAGAGGCAGGCAAATGCGGAAAGGACCTGCCTCTCCTGGTATGAGCCTTCGAGTGCACTCCATTTGTCACCCCAGGGATTCCTTACAGTTTCAGGACCAAGGGCGGTTAAGATGGTTTTAGCTCGCATAGGGGATATCTTATGTACTTGTTTTTTCCCTTACTGAGCTGTTGCTACCCCCTTTTGTATTTGTGTGTACTTTTAAGTAAAAGAATAAAAACAATTAAAAAAAAAGATGGTTTTAGCTCGTACTTGAATTTTGCCAGTCTTTTGAAACCGGCTGCCTAGAGAAGTGCAGCCTTCAGGATAGAAATGTAAGGCTGGACGATTTAAAATGGCATTCGGAAACTGAGCTCTTGTGGTGGTTGAGTGCTGAATAATTTGTGCTTGCTGTTTTTGACGTTTGCGGCACTGTCTGTATATATGGAAACCTCTTCAGATGTACAACAGAACAGAAATTGGGTGTGTAGAAATATTTTAACTAAATAAATATTTTGGAGAGGATGATCTAGGCTGGTGGAAACATTCCCAATTGTTTATTCTCCCCCCCCCCCAGTGTTAACTGTGTCCTTCTTGTGCATCAGGTCACCCAACAGCTGCTGAAATTTTCAGGGACCCAATTTATATGCCTGTTCTTGCGCATTTATATGCGCAAGAAGGGGTGAGCTCCTGTCTCTAGTTCCAGCTCCTGCCAACCTAGCAGTTCGAAAGCAAGAAATTGCAAGTAGATAAATAGGTACCACTTCGGTGGGAAGGTAACAGCCTTGGTGTTTAGTCATGCCGGCCACATGACCACGGAAACGTCTTCGGACAGCGCTGGCTCTTCGGCTTTGAAATGGAGATGAGCACCGCAACCCTAGAGTCGGATTCGACTGGCTTTCGAGCAAGGGAACCTTTACCTTTACCTCTCTAATTCATGTATAATCCAGGCCTCAGGAAATCCTGACATCAGGCGGCACAAACCCAGGAGGCACAAAACTGATATCTGACCCACTCAGTGGGCTTCACATGAGCCCCCAACTTGTGTTCTTATATCGACAAAGTGGGTGTCTATCCAGAACGTGGTCTTAGATGTGTACAGTGTCACTTTCCCCGTGATCATATCACTGAAACTAGTAAGGCGAGTTGTTTAAGAAATCAAGGCCCAAGTAAATTGGCTACCATTTTGCTTTCTCACTACATTCAGCAAAGGGAGGAAGGTCAAAAGGGGCCATACACCCTTCTTTCTGCTCATTTAAAGGAGACATGCAGAAAGAGACAAATGAATCATGGGAGTGGATTAAGTGACTGGAATTTCACTTCAGCTTTATCTTGGGGGGTGGGGTTAGAGTAAAAGTCTATGGGCCTAAGAAGCCCATAAATGTAAGCAAAGTCCAGAAAGAATTTTGCACATGCTGACACATTGAATTATGAAGCTATCATCAAAATGATAATGATGTGCCAATTCGGGGAGTGACGCAATGTTTGTTTCAGAGCCGTGATTTATCACACTTATTTCAATCCTGTCCAAAGTACACACCTCATCCCAACTGAGGCATAGTTCTCCTAAGCAGAGGATGAGCTAGCAAACCAGAGTCTGACATGAACCGCTGCATATTGAAGGCTGACGTGTTTGAACACTCCATCATCCAGAAAACAAATCCATGTTAGAAAACAAAGATGTATGAGGAAGAAGAATTGAGCCAGAACCATTCAGCATGACATCTACTTGTCTATGTGCAGAGAACTGTTGTTGTTGTTGTGAAGAAAAAATAGACAAGTATTCAGCGATATGAATCCCCTCTCAAGTGGTACAATCCAGATACAGGCTGTTGCTCCCTCTAAGCTGATGAAGCCCCGCCCCCTGCTTCCGGCCGCCCCGCTTCCGGCCCTCATTCAGCCAGGAGGAGGCAGGAGAAGAGGGAGGGTAAGTTGCTTCCTCCCTGCCTCTCCCCACCCCTGCCTGCCTGGGGCCAGGGAGGGCCTTCGCGGGGCTTCCTTGCACTCCCGCCGGCCTTGCAGGTCCACCGCCGGGCCCCTTATGGGGCTCGGCAGTGGAGCTGCAAGGCCGGCACCAGCGGCCGGGACCATTGGGGGCGGGGTGTGTGGCCTTATGACACATTTCCGGTGATGTCAGGAGGTGTGGCCTTATGACACACTTCCGGTGATGTCAGGGGGTGTGGCATATGCTAATGAGTTATGTTAATGAGTTCCCCTAGCTCTTTTTCTACGAAATGACCCCTGAGCGAGCAAGTTGACTACTGCATAAATTAGTTTGCTCTGGAGCCCTCCTTCTTGAGCTAAGGCAAAAATGTGTGAGCTGGAGGCTAAAAAACTGTGCTCAGCTTAGAGGGAACTGAGGCTGTCCTATTATCTACTGTGTATGAAAGCAAGACCTGGGATTTGGGATGCTGCTGCAAGGCCAAACTCCAGTGAAGATCAGCTTTTATGTGTTGTAGTGTTAGCAGCACATAGTCGGCTTATCAGAATCAAGACACCCCACTAGTCGATTGGCATAGTCGAAAGATTACAACAGTTACAGTTTGGCTGGTATCCTGTGAAACACTAATGGAACTCTTAATCCGAAACAGAGTTACAATCTTATAAATCCAATGAAGTCAATAGCCTTAGAAAGCTATAACTCTGCTTTAGGGCTGCACTGTAATATCCCCACATTCTGTCCTACCCTTGCAGTCCCTTTAGGTCACAGGAAAGGTTATTCCCATGAGGACGAAGAACTGCATGGGTCTGGGAGACTACAGGCATTTGTCTAGCTCTGCTTGCAGAGCAGGGGTGAGTCATCCCTTCCCCCTCCTTGCTGCAGCCCCCTGACCCACGCAGCTGTTGGCCTGCACAGGTCTTGAGACTCCCACGAGTAATCTTTCCTGTGGTCAAAAGGGAGCACAGAGGTAGAGAGGAACATGGGAAGATTCCAGCTGCAGTCAGATGGGCAGTTTGGCCCGATATAGTTGCTGATCCCAAACGGATTAAACCGGCTGGTTCACACAGCCACATCTGCCAGCCATCCCCCAGTAGTCCACACCGTGTTGGAAGACAATTTGGAGACGGGGTAAATAGACACTAGTTGAAATCCAGCGCTAATGGCTCGCCGCACATTCCTCCTGCGTTCCCAGATGTCTGAACACGGGGAGTGCAAACAAAATCGATTGGTGGTGTGAACCCGCCAATCCGTTCCAAGTGTGTGTGTGTGTTTTCACTTCACGCTCCACGGTGTGCATACCAGGAACTTTTTTTTTTTGGGGGGGAAACAAACACCAAACCGCATTTCATGGATGGCACATGACAACAGTGTGACTGATCCATCAATCCCCCTGTGGGATATAACAGTGTATAGGGGTGTGGTGCTTGACTGGGAATCTCTGTTCCTGCTTGAAACGGAGGTATTTGTACCACCTCCGAAGCACTCCAAGCTGCCAGTCTGTCTGCAGCCTCCATGTGCCAATACAATACAATACAATACAATACAATACAATACAATACAATACAATACAATACAATACAATACAATACAACACAACACCTTTATCGGCATATAAAACAATAAATAAGTTACTTCATCAGGTATCATTACACCTGCCTTTTTAAAACACGTCAATATTAAAAAAAACCCTCCTTACTGCCAAGATCTTAGTCAAGAATTCAGCAATCTGTGCAGTAACTTCAGGTGATTCATCAGCTAAAAGGTACCTAATTACGTTTTCAGAGTTAATCCCAGACAGTACGGGCTTAATCCAAAGTAATTGAAGATGTGAGTGGAGGGGACGGCATAATAAAATGTGATCTAAGGTATCAGGTTATGTGCCACTACCTAGAATACATGCCAGTAAGTCCAAATCCAGAATCAGCAGCTGCATGTGCAACTCCATGTGCTCTCGATGAGGAGAAAATCTAGCAAGGTCTAGTAGAACCCATACAAACAAAACATGGTATGGAAGGAGATGCATGTATGGAAGTAGATACACCTATAATCTGCTTGTATGAATGGGTAATCCTTGCTCTATCATACTGAGGCCGTGTTCATACGAGCCGTTTTGGGCCGGGAGAGGGACGGATCGGGGCCGCAGCAAATGGGCGCGATCCCACAGCAACATCTGGGAATCGTGCTGCGCCCGTTCCCAGCCCGTCCCCAATCTGCCCCTACCGGCCAAAATCCGTGGCAAAAAAGAAAGGCCGCATCACCGCCAGCCGTGGGATCGCCGGCGCATCTGTTCGCCGGCGCATCCCCGCCCCCCAGCTGTACTGCGCATGCTCGAGCATGCACAGTTCGGCAGCCTCCCCCTCCCATTCGTCTCTTCCTCCCCGGCATCCGATCATGCCGGGGAGCAACGGCGCCGCACTTTGCCTAGTGTTTTCCCTGCCGTGTGGCAGGGGCCTGAGTGTCTATGAGCAGAAAACTGTCATTCTGTCAGTCAGAGAGAGAAAAAACTGTTTTTAGTGCGAATACGAAACGAAGCGATTCAATGCAAATTGCTGGCCCTATTCTGGTTTGGGTGTCAGGTTGCCAGCCTCCAGGTAGTACCTGGAGGTCTATTACAATTGATCTTCTCACGACCAAGATCAGTTCCCCTGGAGAAAATGGTGGCTTTAGAAGGTGGACCTTATGGTATTATACCCTGCTAAGGTCCCTCCCCTCCCCAGATCCCACTCTCCCCAGGCCCACACCAGGGATTTCCCAAACCACGGGCAACCCTCTCTGGGTGTATACACCCACAATTTCAGCACACCAGTATACAATTGGCACCTGGCCCAACAACACTCTGGTGTAATTGGAAGACAGTCCCATATCATCGCACCAGTCATACAACGTTCTGGGATCATGTCTGTGTGCCAATTAAACCATGTGGACTTTTTCTGCCCTGGCGCTGAGCAGGTGATTCATGACATTCAGCTTTGTACCCTGACCACAATTTTTGAATGAGTTCCTGCATACTCCCACAGCACAGCCAGCCTCCTTTTGGAATGCTTGTATGGCCGTGTTGCAAAAATGTGGCTTCTAAATGGGAAGCAGGGTGCAAAATTTAATATGTGCTCCATCACAGGATGATTGCCTGGAATTTCTGCAATGGTAATATTGCCATCTAGAGGCAGCTTGGGACCTCTGCAGTCATTTATAAAAACATTTGATAGGCTCTCTATGCTCCAGGTACATTGAATCGATGGTGGAGGTTTGAAGCATTTCTGGGGGAGGCAAAGCCTTCTATTGATGTTTGACTGTTATATTTTTACTGGCAGCAATGCTGAATCTGTGAACTTAGGCAGGTAATGAGAGGGAGGGCAGGAAGGGCTGCATGATCAGTGCTTAGTTCTTGAGGCCCTTTCTTACACGCCCAGGGAAATTCCGATCACCATTTTGGGGTCAGGAAGCAATTTTCTTCAGGTCAATTTGGCCAGGGATCCTGGAGGTTTTTTGCCATCTTCTGGGGATGGAGCAGGGGTCACTGGGTGTGTGGGGGGTGGTAATTATGGATTCCCTGCACTGTGCAGGGGGTTGGACTACATGACCCTGGAGGTCTCTTCCAACTCTATCATTCTCTGATTCTACTTTTTTAAAATATAAAAATGACCTTTGTGTCTAATACTTAATACCAGGGGTCATTTCCTGCAGGAGCTCACAGGAGCGGAGCTCCGGCAGTAAAGAGCCCAGGGGCCGGGCACATGCAACAAGCCCCGCCCCCTGCTCCCAGCAGCCCTCAGTCAGAGCAAGAAGCAGCCAGGTAAGTTGCAGAGCTCCCCCCCGGCCCCCCAGTCCAAAACAGTCCAGTGGCACCATTAAGACCAAGTTTTATTCAGGAACGAGCTCTCCCTCCTCTGCGAGGACAGATCTGCACATTCCCCTCCCCCAATAGTTTGCAATCCAAAACAGTCCAGTGGAGCCTGAGCGGTGGGTGTTGCCTTCTGACACACTTCCGCTGATGTCAGGGGGTGTGGCATATGCAAATAAGTTATGCTAATTAGTTATGCTAATGAGCTCCTGCACCTCTTTTTCTACAAAATGACCCCTGCTTAATACTAAGCATGTTTGGTGTAGTGGTTAGGACCGTGAATTCTAATCTGGGAGAACTGGGTTTGATTCCCCACTCCTCCACATGCAGCTGCTGGTGTGACCTTTGATCAGTCACAAGTTCTTTCAGAGCTGTTCTCTCAGGACCAGTTCCTGAAAGAGCTCTCTCAGACCCACCTACCTCACAGGGTGTCTGTTGTGGGGAGGGGAAGGGAAAGGAGTTTGTAAGCCGCTCTGAGACTCCTTCGGGTAGTGAAGGGCGGGGTATAAATCCAATCTCTTCCTCTTCTTTTTAAGATGTGGTTTTATTATATACATTTTCAATTTGTTAGCCACTTCGTTGGCCCTTATGAAGAGAAAAAAGCATTGTGTAAATGTTGTGAAATTAATTAATTAATTAATTAATTAATTAATAATTAGCTAGCATATTTAAGGGTGGGGTATGCCAGTCAGCCCATGGTTACTGTTGTTTGGGCAGCTCCACCTTGGATCCAAACCTGGCCAGTGACTTTGCTGGCCTTGTTTACCTTCACCTGGACGTGACGGTGGCAAGCCTCATCCCCCACCATGTTGCACAGTAAACTGAGGGTCTCCAAGATGCTGCTCAGCACCAAGGGCGTGCATTCCCCTACACACTCGACTGCACAATGAATGACAGGCTGCTGCAGGGACTGCCCTTCACTGTATGGTGCCTAGGGTGGCCAGCTCTGGGTTAGGAAATACCAGGAGTTCGGGGAGGGGGGGTGGAGCCTGAGGGGTAGGGTTGCCAGCCCCCCAATGGGAGTGGCAGAGCCTCCACTTTCACAGGCTCTTGCCTGCCACTGGCCAGCTGGCTGGCAGGGAGAAGCCCTGCCCCAAACTGACCTTTTCAGGCCTACTTCCAGTTTCAGGCCTACTTCCAGTTGGGGATAGGGTTTGCCAGGGGTCCCCCATTTTGGGGGGGTTCTACCCGCCGCCGGTCGGCTCCTTTAAGTGCAGGGAACTGCTGTTTCTGGAGATCTGGCGCATGGGCGGGTGGGGGGGTGACAGACGTCCCCAACATGACATCATCATGTCAGGGATGCCCCACCCCCTCCAGGAACGCCCCCAAAGTCCCCTGCTGGGGGTGGAAGATGGACTTGGCAACCCTAGTTGGGGGTGATTCTCTCTGTGGGAGATGAAAAGCAAGTCATAGCAGCACCATTAGATATGCTGAGGTCTGAGTCAGGGTGAGGTGACCCACGATCAAGAAGCCTTCAGCAAGCCGATTTGGAGATGACCTGCACAATTTTGGGGTGGGAGTCAATTAGAATTTAAAAGATTACTGCAGATGACTCTAATAAACCTAGTTTAAACCCATACGTATATATCTCATAAGAACATAAGAACTTAAGAGATGCCAATGTTGGATCAGGCCAAAGGGCCATCCAGTCCAACACTCTGTATCACACAGTGTCCAGAAATACCAGTGCCATCAGGAGGTCCACCAGT
>NW_015172005.1:2026265-2033334 GCF_001447785.1 Gekko japonicus | reverse complement strand
TGCTGAACCTGTTTGCCATGATGTCTGTGGCATCTGTTTGCCATGATGTCTGTGGCATCTTGTGTCTTCATTTCAGGGGATGTGGGCAAAATTGCATCACCGGAAACTGTAGGATGCTTTTCTTGAACCCACGTTGTGCTGTTCATAGGGAGGACAAAGTTGTACCTCCCTTGAGGTAACAAAATACCTTGAAGCAGCCCTGAGCGAACCAGTCTGACTGGAGATGCCACAGACATCATGGCAAACAGGTTCAGCCAAACATGCAATGTACGACAGCCACAATCACTCGTGCACCAAGCCTCGGATCTGTTTGGCTCACTACCATCCAAGTCAAACAGTCAATGAACACATTCGTGACTGGCTGCACAGTAGTTGTGGAGGCAGAATCTTGGTTCTTTGTCTTGTGGATGCTTTTGCACCTGCACATCAGGTGAAATTCATTCTCCTCCCATGGTCCTGGATGGTCAGGTCAGGTTATTGAATGACATGGGAACTACACTTCCCATGAGGCTTTAGAAAACTACATTCATAAATATCCTTTATCATATAAAGGTAAAGGTAAAGGTTCCCTTGCTTGAAAGCCAGTCGAGTCCGACTCTAGGGTTGCGGTGCTCATCTCCGTTTCCAAGCCGCAGAGCCAGCGCTGTCCGAAGACATTTCCATGGTCATGTGGCCAGCATGACTAAACACCAAGGCACACGGAACGCTGTTACCTTCCCACCGAAGTGGTACCTATTTATCTACTTGCAATTTCTTGCTTTCAAACTGCTAGGTTGGCAGGAGCTGGAACTAGAGACAGAAGCTCACTCCGTCATGCAGCACACTCGGGTCTCGAACTGCTGAACTACCGACCTTCCACAGCCTGCAGTTCAGCGTCTTAACCACTTGAGCCACCGCAGCTCCCCTTTATCATATAGACTTAAACAAAACTCACTAGAGATAGCATGTTTAGTCATAATCTTTGGCTGATTTGCTCACTATTTATATGTATGAATGGCTGCCAAACAGTGTGGAGAGACCCCAAGTCTGTGGGGAGAGGGGAAACTAGAACTCACACTGGGCTGTGTAACAAACGCACACAATAAAACACTGCTGGTTACACTGTACTGAATTGTACTGTTTGAATACACAAAAAAGAAACCTGTCAAGCCAGACTGAACTGCTCAGGAACAGCCAAATTTATCAACGAGACATCAGCTTGTTGTTTGAACTAGCAAACAGAACATGAGTCAAACCATGTGGTCAAGAATCTCTGAAGCTGACCAGGTTACTCCCAAGGAAAACAGGCAGGAGAGGGAATCCAGTGGCTGGCTAGAAGAAAAACAGTGGCTCCCTCAGAATTATCTTCAACTGAATTCAAGGAGATCTCCTGTACCAATTTGCATTTGCGTTCAGATTCCAAATGCTAGCACCCACAACCACTTGCAAAGGACGCGTAAAGTCCGTGTCCAATCCTTGTCCATCAAAATTCAGGAAAGCAGTGATTAGGAAAGACCCAAGCCCTTCTGTATAGGATTTGTCTATAGAGTTGGTGTGACCCGTTAAGACACCTTACCTGTTTGTGTGACCAACAGACATTCAGGAGCTGTAACCATTCCTGGCTGTAGATGCAATGATGCTGACACCTTTCCAGTCGTCCTACTGTTGAAGGCACAGGAGTCCTGCCAGGACAGAAGAAAAATGTGTAGTCCTAACTTGCTATGGAAGACAATTGCATAATTGGAGGACATAAAAGATGAATTCAGACAACTAGGGTTTTCCCACATTCTAATTATCCTCATTTTTTCCACTTGGAAGGGGTTGTTTTTTTTTTGTTCGATATGTGTTTTGCTTCCTCTAGTGGCTGATTTGATATTACACCGGTACATGCCCGGCTGATCACCCTGCAGATTTAAACTGCAAGTTTTTATGCCAGGCATAAGCCCATGTAATATCAAATCAGCCACTAGAGAGCGCAAAACACATGTAGAACAGAAAACCGACAACAAAGAAACAGGAACTTAAAAGCAAGGAAAATGAGAATGCAGAAAAATCCCTGGTGTACAGCCTGGAAGGATTATCTACTATGTGGTTGCTGGCTCATCTGTATTACCACAAAGATGACTTGGGTTTTTTTCTGCCATTCACCCTTAATTATGATAAATATTGGGTTCTTACCACATGGTAAGGCTTCTCCACATTTACCATGTGGTTGAATCCCATGCCGTCAACCGTATTTATAGTTGCTTTGATGAAAGTTAGTCCATTGCTCTGCTTCTTTTGATATATTTGCTTCCCCCCCCCTCTTTATTTGTTCTCTTCTTCTGTTACAACCAATGGCTGGATTGAAGGCTTCCTCAAATTGCGTGTTGTTGTGCAGATTAGCAGTTTAGCACCTGGTGACAACTGAATGACTATAATTTTGTAACTAGAGCCTTCTTTGAAGAGCAGTTCCCTGCCCTTTTCCTTTCAGTATCAGGTTGGTTTGTGTACTTTGAAAAACTAGAATGTTTGGTCTGCAGTAGAACGGTTAGATTCAAGTCCAGTAGTACATTAGAGACCAACAAGATGTCCAGGGGATAAGCTTTTAACAGTCAGAATTCCCTTCATATATGATGAAGGGAACCATGGCTCTTGAAAGCTTGTACCCCAAAAGTCTTGTTGGTCCCTAAGTGTTACTGGACTCAAATCTCACAGGGTGTCTGTTGTGAGGAGGGGAAGGGAAAGGAGACGGTAAGCCGCTGTGAGATTCCTTCAGGTAGTGAAGGGCAGGATATAAATCCAATCTCTTCTCTTCTTCCTCTTCTTAATTTTTGCTATTTTAATTTATCTATAGAGGAGTTCACCAAGAAACTGTCCTCTGAAGTTATGTTTGTTCTCATATTCACTGATGAGTGGGATTATTTTTTTACTTCAGTTTGTGAACTTTAGAGAAGATTTTTCTCATGTAATGCAGGTGGCGTGTACAGACCAGGGGCCTTTATTTAAAATCAAAGCAAGCCCTACTTGAGTAAAGAACCCGAGGATAGTGTTCTAAGATGGCGTCGGGTGAAGACTGCTGGTAGCTACTCTCCGTAGGTGGACTTTTATTTTTATCTTATTTTAGTTATCGTTTTTATACAGTCGCCCCTCGGATTTCTCTATGCTGCAAGGCTATAATTGTGCATCAGTGACAGAAAGCAGTTTACTTGAGCAGCGTTGAAAGGAGACGGTAAGCCGCTGTGAGATTCCTTCAGGTAGTGAAGGGCAGGATATAAATCCAATCTCTTCTCTTCTTCCTCTTCTTAATTTTTGCTATTTTAATTTATCTATAGAGGAGTTCACCAAGAAACTGTCCTCTGAAGTTATGTTTGTTCTCATATTCACTGATGAGTGGGATTATTTTTTTACTTCAGTTTGTGAACTTTAGGGAGGATTTTTCTCTTGTAATGCAGGTGGCGTGTACAGACCAGGGGCCTTTATTTAAAATCAAAGCAAGCCCTACTTGAGTAAAGAACCGGAGGATAGCGTTCTAAGATGGCGTCGGGTGAAGAGTGCTGGTAGCTACTCTCCATAGGTGGACTTATTTTTATCTTATTTTAGTTATTGTTTTTATACAGTCACCCCTCGGATTTCTCTATGCTGCCAGGCTATAATTGTGCATCAGTGACAGAAAGCAGTTTACTTGAGCAGCGTTGTTTAAAGCTCGGGGAGTAACTTGGCTTAATGCCCAATCGAAAACGCCGCCGCTCTTCCTGATATAGCTGATTTAAAAGATGATAAACAACAGAAAATTGATAAATTTGTCTCGAATACGCAGTCTGGAGCAGTTTATCTTTCTAACAGATATGCTGTACTGGATTCGGACTCCTCGGTTCTTCCGGGAGAGGAAGAGAGAAATACTTTGGCAGAGACAAATACACAACAACATTGCTGCCAAAAGCTGCCAGCTATGATAATGGAGCGTGTTTCTCAGGAAGCAATTCTGACGTCGCAGTCCTTGGCCATATTATTTGACAAAATTAACGCCATCGATGTTAAAATAAATAACTTGGAGGAGGCTGTAAGAATTTTTTTTGTGTCAAGGGCAACAGGGGGGAGAGTTAAGATAGACACTGGAGTCAGAGGAACAAATGAGACAGCTGCAGGTGATTTCCAGCCTGCAAAGGAAGTTCTCGAGAGGCACCAGGAATGTAGTTCTCTTATACTCCAAAGAGTAAAGAACCCATCTAGAGAACATATGTGGGTAATTTAAATTATACACCACAGGGGCTTATTTTAATCTCCTTTTCACAGTTTTCATTAGTAATCAAAGAACCAGGAAGTAGGGACTGAACACTGTATCAAGTCTTGGGGTTGCCAACATCCAGGTGGAGGTCTGGTGTCCCCCCCAGAATTGCAACTGATCTTCAAACTAACCAGATCAGTTTCCCTGGAGTAAATGGCAGCTTCACTGGGTGGACTCGATGGCCCCAGGTGCCTGCTGAGCTCCCTCCCCAAATTCTCTTTTCCCCCCCCAGGATCTGCCTCCCAAATCTCCAGGAATTTCCCAAACTGGAGTTGTCAACCCTAGCAACCATGCATGGAGACATAGGTAGAAAAAAAACCCTTCATTCCATAACAGAATTCTACTCAGAACTATCCCAGTTTATCAAATGGGGCTTATTCCCAGGAAAGTGTTTTCAGGAGTAGGGAAACAGCATTCGTGCATTGCAACACATTGTTTAAGCAGCAAACAACCTTGCACATATTTCCTATTTTACCATGGTCTTCTATATGCAGCCAAGGTACATGATAATAAGTGGCTCCCATAATTCCAAAAATTAAACACTCAGCTCAGCTAGTGGATAACCACACTTTCAGACTGGTTCTGGGCACATGTCTAAGGCTCTTATCATAAGTTCCTCAAACAGAAGACAAGTATTGAAAAGATTCACTTATCTGGAAGACAGCTTTGCTCTGTGCCATCCAACATCACCTGCAATGTTCAGCCACAGAAGAATGTTGGATTTGTTTTTAGGTCATCCTATTCATTCCGCCCCCCCGAAAAGATCTAAGAAGTTGGGGCATACATGAATACACATGCAGCTGCCTTATACTGAACCAAACCCTTGGTCCATTGAGGTCAGTAATGTCTACGCAGACTGGCAGCAGCTCTCCAGGTTGTCAGGTAGAGGTCTTCCACATTGCCTACTGCCTGGTCCTTTTGAATGGAGATGCCACAGATTGAACCTGGAACCTTCTACATGCAGGGCGGAGGCTCTTCCCGTGGAGCCATAGCCCTTCTCCAGTCATCCTTCAGAATTAATTTGCCTTAGAACTTTCTGCAACACACAGTGGGCTTCATGCCCAATGTAAAAGGTTCCCTTGCTCGAAAGCCAGTCGAATCCGACTCTAGGGTTGCGGTGCTCATCTCCGTTTCAAAGCCGAAGAGCCAGCCCTGTCTGAAGACGTTTCCGTGGTCATGTGGCCGGCATGACTAAACACCAAGGCGCACGGAACGCTGTTACCTTCCCACCAAAGTGGTACCTATTTATCTATGTGCAATTTCTTGCTTTCGAACTGCTAGGTTGGCAGGAGCTGGAACTAGAGACGGGAGCTCACTCCGTCATGCGGCACCCGGGTCTCAAACTGCTGAACTACTGACCTTCCACAGCCTGCAGTTCAGCGTCTTAACCACTTGAGCCCCAATGAGTGGAGGTCAAAAAGGCAGCCTAAAGCCTAAAGGTTGACATTTAGAAGCCACTATTTTACAGGCAACCTATTAATGCACTTCCAAACAAGATCACTAGATGGTGCACTTTAGATACTTATTGCAGAAAAATAATAGTTGTTTTTTCCCTGTACTTTAATTACTTGGTTCTGCATACAGACAAGAGGAGGTGCTTTCTTTTTGTCAGTTTTTTTTCTTTCCCAATTAAAAAAAGAAAGAAACTAACACTGCAATCTTTTCCAACTGCTTAAAATTCTGAATCCCTTTGTGAACACAACGTTCTAAACTCATTCACAAGCTGCATTTCCATTACTATCTCTTTATCCATGGTGAATCAAGCGTATGCAGAAAATACACATCTCATATTATGATAAAACCCAGAAACTTGATAAATGCATACAAGCAGAAAGCGTAGGTGAGTAAAATTTAGTAAATCATATACTCTCATGCTTTTATACAGCATGGTGAAGTTTATACAGTGCTTTACCCTAGTTACAGTTTTGTGGAAAATAATTTGATTTTTTTTTTGGCCATCAAGTTACAGCTGACTTATGGCGACCCCAGAGCATTGTCAAGGCAAAAGATGTTTAGAGATGGTTTGCCATTGCCTGCCACTGCGTCATGACCCTGATATTTCATCCAGGCACTAGGCTGACCCTGCTTAGCTTCCGAGATCAGGCTAGTCAGAGTAATTTGGAATATCAGTGCCTCTCATCCAGCAAGAGCAACATTATGCACAGATCAGGCTTATTGGGTTGCCCATCATGGATGGCAAACTTCTGTTGGCTGCCCCCTGTTTTTCTTACTCTTGCGGCAGGATAAATGGGGGAGGGAGTGATGCCATGGATGTGGTGACATCACTTCCAGCTGCCACCTCTGGAATTCCCCGTCTCTATGGTTTTTACCGTAGAGATTGGAGGAATTTCTAGAGCACTGCATAATGCAGTATTATCACTTCCATGTCTTCACCCAGAAGTGACATCACAACACTGTGCCATGCTCTCCTTTCCCTATGCCCCACTCCCCAAAGCTCCTGCGATTGCCAGATGCGGGTCTGGGAAATCTAGCACAGATATATACTATACTTTGAGCATAACACAAAATTATGCTCAGTTTGGTGTAGTGGTTAAGCGCGCGGACTCTAATCTGGGAGAACCGGGTTTGATTCCCCACTCCTCCACTTGCACCTGGCTGGATGACTTTGGCCAAGCCATAGTTCTGTCAGAGCTGTCCTTGAAAAAGAGCAGTTTCTGTCGGAGCTCTCTCAGCCCCACCTACCTCACAGGGTATCTGTTGTGGGGAGGGAAAGGAAAAAGAGTTTGTAAGCCGCTTTGAGACACCTTTGGATAGTGAAGGGCGGGGTATAAATCCAATCTCCTCCTCCTCCTCCTCCTCCTC
>NW_015172005.1:2020122-2026147 GCF_001447785.1 Gekko japonicus | reverse complement strand
GACAACGGATCTCCAGACTGCATGCACCACTTTATTATTTATTTATTTGAAACATTTGTTCCACTTCTCCTGGAGAAAATGGCTGCTTTGGAAGGTGGGCGGCGTGGCATTACTCCCTACTGAGTTCTCTCCCCTCCCTAAACCCCATCCTCCTAGGCTCCACCTTCAAATTATCAGGTATTTTTTTATCCCAGAGCTGGCAACCCTACCACCTTCTCCCCTGAAGGGCTGCACATACAGCATCTGGGTCGGGGGAATGATGGGAGGGGACAATGAAGCCCCTTCCCCCTGCCGTGCCCCAGTCACAATCCAAATTGGAGCTCCGTGCACTTGTGAAACAGTTTCCCTCACGCCTGATGTGATTTTCTTAAGCCCAAGTTGGTTGAGGGAACCCAGTCTCTATTTATACTGTGTAGTTTGGCCCTTAGGCGAGATCTTATGTAGCCTGCAGACACGTTTCACAACATTCCCTTTCCCTTTTGTCCCTTCTCTTCCTCACACACTTTTGTTATCTCATACCCATCTAGCAGGTGATCAGTGCATCTTTTTGATCACTTCTAAGGTAGGGCATGAGGAGGAGCTCAACGGGCCCAACCGCGTTGGCAGGCTGCAGCCTGTCACCATGGAGTTTTTGCAAACCCTAGAGCGTCCCCTGATTTCACTTCCAGCTCGGAAGCCTGATAAAAAGACCTTTTCGGTATTAAGAAGCCTGTAATGGGCCAATCCGGCCAGGCAGTAGCAGTGCGGCGCTATGATTCAAAGCAGCCCAGGAAGAACCAACGTCATCAAGCCAAGCCGAAAAGTGAATGCCTCCGGAACACATCTGAAGCCTACAGCTGAACAAAAATCCCCGTCGGCTGCAAAATGTGTGTGATTTAAAAGAATTATATGTTGTCCTCCCTTGTTGTTGTTCAGTCACACAGTCGAGTCTGACTCTTCACGACCCCATGGACCAGATCACGCCAGGCCTTCCCGTCTTCCGCCGTCCTCTGAAGTTTGCTCAGGAGGTTGTCCTCCCTTACCCCTATGAAATTGTTAATCCCTTGTGTGAAACCGTGTAACTGTAAATCGTTCAGAGCCAGCAGCTCTGCCGGATTGAGCGATCAATAAATCGAAAGGTATTGTTATTATTATTATTCACAGGAAGTTACATCAGCGCACCAGTATAATGCCAGCACATGCCCCCCCATTTCCCCCAAAATTTCTTTCACCTGGTGCTCCAAGCACTAGTGGATAACAAACCAAATTGGTGTGATGTCTCGCAACCTTATGACAGACTCATGGCAAATTAACCAACATTATACCAGCCAAATTTTCTACCTGCTACTCTGATAACATTACTTTGCAAAAGCATTTGGAAAACCATATCCATACCACAAAATTAATTTGTATTATTTGAAGCAGACAATAGACCTCGATCTCACAGACAGTCTTGGCGCTGAAGTATAAAGGACAAAGTTCAGCTAACAAATTAACAAAGAAACTCAATCTGGTCTTAATCCTTTTAAAACCCAGAATCCTTTAAAACCCAGGGCATATTACCAGGGCATATTAACTACACATACTTGAAGTTCTTTCACAGCTGTTTAAAATCCCCACACACAAACACACAAACAGACAGGGAGAGAGAAGCATGGGTCAATTGAACTTTGTCCTTTTTTTTAAAAAAAAATTGACTTTATTGGTAACGGGGTAATTTCTGAAGGCCACAAAATGAAAACCCCAGTCAGCAGCTTTTCACGCTGTTCTAGCATACAGCCAGGTATGTGGGAAATGTCCTGAGGAAAACATGAAAAATATCTTTTTCACAACTGGGTTTCTCCAGCCAAAAAAGAAGAAGGGAGGTTTTGTTTTCTTTCAAGAACAGCTACTGAGTACCAAGTAACACCCAATATGAGAAAAAAAGGCCCCTGCCCTGCTGAGGGGGAGAAGAGACATCTATATAGCTACCTTTTAATTCCACCCTCCCTCTAAGGAACTAACAGCGGCATACCTGGATGTCCTTTCCTCTTTTTTTATCTGTGGACGGAGGCCAGATGATTTACCAGCAGTGGCAGACCTGAGTTGCACTTCAACACTGCCAGGTACTGTTCATCTGCCAAGCGTTGAAAATGAAATACGCCTCACTCAGGCCTGCCAGTTCCAACGGCAGTAGCGCACCTCCTGAGCCAACTCTTGGTTGGGAAATTCCTGGAGATTTGGGGGTGAAGCCTGGGGAGTTTGGGGACGGGAGGGATCTCAGCAGGGTACAATGCCACAAAGTCCCCTCTCCAAAGCAGCCATTTTTCTCAGGGGAGCTGATATCAGTAGTCCGGAGATCAGCTGTGATTCCAGGAGATCTCTAGGTTACACCTGGAGCAGTGTTCCCTCTAAGCTGAGTTAGTGTGAGCTAGCTCACAGTTTTTTAGCCTCCAGCTCACACATTTTTGTCTCAGCTCAGGAAGGATGGCTCCAGAATACACTAATTTATGCAGTAGCCAAATCACCTGCTCACAACTTTAATGCCGGTAGCTCACAAAGTAGAATTTTTGCTCACAGGACTCTACAGCTTAGAGTCTGGCAATCCTAATTTAACAGAGGAAAGGTAGGGGGTCCCTTGACAAAATGCACAAGTTGGACCCCGTGACCCCCTTCAATTTTAACCCCCCCCCCACTGGTCTTCATAAGCCAACCCCACACCTGGTGCTTCCTTTAGGATGCTAAATTATGGTTGCCAAGTCCAGGTTGGGAAATTCCTAGAGATTGGGGAGATGCAGCACGGGGTGGACTGGACTGGGCTTGGGAAGGAGAGGGACCTCAGCAGTCTATAATGTCATGGAGTCTACCCTCCAAAGCAGCCATTTTTTTTCCAGGGGAAATACTCTGGAGATCAGTTGTCATTTTAGAGCTCTCCAGGGCTCACCTGAAGGCTGGCAACCCTATGCTAACTAAATTATTCTCATAGAGTTCACTGCACTTTGGAACGGTTCCCAAAAGTTGTGCATGGTCTTGAGTTTGATGATGACGGACCAGTATCAAGAGCAACAAGGCACATTGCTGATTACGTTTCAGAGCTGTCCTCCAATATATCCCTGGTTGAACTTCTTATATCACTATTAAGTGAAAGATGTAAATATATAAAGAAGCAATTTGGGAAAGCAGTACAGATTCTGGAGGCACTGGGAGCCAGTGTGTTGCTCACATAAACCTGTGCCAATAACTTAGAAAAGTGGTTAGGAATCTTACACCTTCTGCAGTTCACACTGAATGATACCAAGACCAACAGTCTCCCACACATGCCCACTGACGTGAAATGACAAAATCTGTTATCATGAATTTTGTTGCTGTTGTTGTTCTTAACCTCTTCCTGAAAAAAAACACCCACTCAAATAGGCAGCAATAGCACATTTCCAGAAAGGGACACACACACACCAATTCTGGGTTCACCCACTAGAGACTCCCCCATGGAAGGGGAGCCAGTTTGGTGTAGTGGTTAAGAGCATGGACTCTGGGAGAACTGGGTTTGATTCCCCACTCCTTCATGTGCTGCTGCTGGTGTGACTTTGGGTCAATCACAAGTTCCTTCAGAGCTGCTCTCTCACAAGCAATTATCGAAAGCGCTCTCTCAGCCCTACCTACCTCACAGGGTGTTTGTTATGGGAAGGGAAAGGGATTGTAAGTAGCTCTGAGACTCCTTTGGGTACTGAAGGGTGGGGTATAAATCCAATCCCCTCCTCCTCATTCAAAGGGAGCAGTGGCGCAGGGGATAATTCCCCTGCTTAACTATAACACCTGAACTGCCAAGCTTTATCAGTTCTAGCCCCATGCTGATGTGAGCAACCAAGCCTTGTCCTAGGTCATCATCTACCCAGCGATTCGAAAGCTTTGGCAAGTAGATAAATTGGGGACCACCCGTAAGGGGGTGGGCACACCACTCCCTTTGGGAAGGTGTTAGCTGCCAAGTGTGACTTCTGTGACATGGCAAGATCAAAAGCTGAAAGATCTGTTTCGGCATCCCTGCAGTGGAGCGAGTCGGCCAGGCAGTGGCAGTGTGTGACAGCGTGACATCAAGAAGCCCTGATGTCATCAGCCAGCCGACAAGAATACATGCCGTCGGAACACGACTGATCCAGCTCGCAGATGAATCCCCGGGCAGCTACAATGTGTGTGTAGTTAAAAATACTGTATGTTGTCTTATTATTATTATTATATCAAAGGAGGTATAGAGTGAATGGCACAGGGCTGCAAGGATGCATATTGGATCATTTGTTTCCTAAACCCCTTGCCGAGTTAAATCCCCACATGTCTGTCTTCACACAGTGACGAAATAACATTCACAGAGTACTCATCTTGTTCCAGTCTGGAATCCATCAGACTGTCATTCCTGCCACACCTGAATTCCAGAGGGGAATTTTAAGGATTTTTTTTAAAATCCTTTTCTGTCCTCTTTTGAAAAGCAAAGAGATCAGCTAGGCTGAAGCATTTCTTCTTGGGGGGAAATTGAAAAACAGCTCATCTTTTACAACTCTATCAGGATTGACCCCAATTGATTCAGGTTATAAAATTTGAGAACTGACTAACTGTACAATCCTAAGCAGAGTGGTGCCCTTCCAAGTCTGTTGACTTCAATGGAATTAGAAGAGCAGAACTCTAGTTAGGATTGTGCTGTCAATCAAGTCTCTAGTAAGTGATGCGAAAACGTGTCATCTCGTTTACACAAAGAAAGCACTATGCCGGCAGCGTACAAATTGATTTTCAGCATTATTTTTTTTTACTCCTTCGGTTCAAAGAATAACCCTCGTTGCAAATTCAAAGAGTTCAGCTTCAATTCCTTTGAGTCCTGTTGATCAAGAGATGTGTAGCTTATAAATATTTAAAATATTTAAATAAAGGACCAAATAAATCATATGGTCTAGCATTAAATTATTTGTTGGCCAGGTGCTTTCCCCAGTAACATGTTTTGTTGACTATTGATCCACCCGCCTCCAACACCTAGCTGTATAGATGGTACAAATGGTGGAGGAAAGTGCAGTCAAGTCAACCCCGTAGAGTTTTCAAGGCAAGGGACGAACAAAGGTGGTTTGCCATTGCCTGCCTCTGTGTAGCAATCCTGGACTTCCCTTGGATTTCTTGGACTTCCTTTCTATGTAGCAATACTAGACTTCCCATCCAAGTACTACCCAGGGCTGACCCTACTTAGCTCCCAAGATCTGATGAGGTCGGGCCAGCCAGGGCCAGCCAGGTCAGGGCAGATGGTATAGATAACCTGCACAGATACACTTCCTTCTCTTGTCTTGCTCTTTGCAGCCATGACTTGCTCTGACCCTGTGCACTGAAATCTTTTGCCTACCCCTATGAACTCCAGAATAGCCTTTTCCTTCTGTCTTGATCTCTGGAAAGAACCTTAACCAAAAAAAGACTACCTAAACTTCCTAGAGCAGAATTAGTTAGATGGAGTTAGCTGCGGTGGCTGAGAGGTTAAGACGCTGAGCTGCTGACCGGAAGGTCTGTAGTTTGGCCGTTCGAGACCCGAGTGCCGTGTGATGGAGTGCGCTCCTGTCTCTGGTCTTAGCTCCTGCCAACCTAGCAGTTCAAAAGCAAGAAATTGCAAGTCAATAAATAGGTACCGCTTCAGTGGGAAGGTAACAGCATTCTGTGTGCCTCAACATTTAGTCATGCTGACCACATGACCACGGAAACGTCTTCAGACAGTGCTGGCTTTTTGGCTTGGAAACGATGAGCACCGCCCCCTTGAGTCGGATTCAACTAGCTTTCGAGCAAGGGAAACCATTACCTTTACCTTAGTTTTACCTGATTGCCCTGACCTGGATAACCCAGGATAACCTGATCTCATCAGATTTCAGAAGCTAAGCAGGGATGGCTCTGGTCAGTATTTGGATGGGAGATGACCAAGGAATTCTGGGGATGCTGTGCAGAGGCAGGCAATGGGAAACCACCTTTGAATGTCTCTTCCCTTGAAAACTCTACAGAGTTGCCATAAATTGGTGTTTGACAGTGCTTTAATATATATATAATATATAAAAAC
>NW_015172005.1:2016761-2020041 GCF_001447785.1 Gekko japonicus | reverse complement strand
TATATATATATATATATACACACACACACACACACACACAATTCTACTTGATAAGCTCATTGTGCAAATTCTCTGTGAAGATTTCTAACCGCCAAAAATGCAAACCCATGAAAAAAGGAATGGTGTAGATGTGGTTACAATTGGTCTGAAGTATGTGAGGAGCAGCTCACACAATGTATTTGTCCTGAGAAGTTGTTTATTTAGTTATTCTTGATATAAAGACTTTTCCATCCAAATATGCAAATTTGTGGAGAAATAGACCTCTTCCCACAAAATTATCTTTTTTATATATAAAAAAAGCTGTTCATATAACTGGGTTTTTGTTCTTTCTAGTTATGAACAAGGAGCCAGTTTTTTAATGGATTGTTTGGCAGTTTGTCAGCCTGTTTGTGGCAGTTTGGCAGGTGGCTGCAATGTATTCCTTCCTGACAGTACAGTACAGTACGATTTTCGTGCCTGCATGTTCTGACACAGCCTGATTGATTTCTGTTTCTTCCTGTCCTTACTGCACTGCTGGTCAAGCAATTGTTTGAATCAACAGGTAAAACAGTCACAAATACATATAAATCCGTTATAAACTAACACTGGCTGTGAATTTTAAAAAAATCCTACTCTTCTGTATTTAAATTGTCTTTAGCAATATTAAAGACTGCCAGCCTGTTTGGATCATTAAACAAACAGGAATGAGGAGGAATCACAGGCCAAAAACAAGAATAACTCTCCAGATACAAGAAAATCAATTATCACCAGTGCATGAAACTACGGTCTAATTGAAATAAAGGCTCATCACAATCACATGTAAATAAATATTCGAAATCATTACAATAATTCCACAAGAGATTACAAGTATATTTAACACAATATAAAATGCAAAGCCTATAGATTTTAAAGTCAACACAGACAATGTGACTGAATAGAATGGGATCAAATGACCATAAATTTAAAGGAGGTGCAATAAAGGTGACTAATGAGCTGCCTCAGCCTATTATTTTAAAGGAGGCACAATGAAAGTGACAAAAATGCCGCTTCAGTTGTTCATCTCTCCTCTCTACAGCAATAGGATGGTTGATGGGAGCTGTTTCGGAGCAAAACCTTTTTCAAAAGGTATAGATATCTTCGTCCATAGATGGTAAAATTCAAAGGTTCAGTGACCAAGGTGCCTGAGAATAAAACCCACAGAAACACTACACAAACTAAAGTTAAACATCTTACCAAATTTCCATATGTAAAAGGCGGGGAGGGGCTTGAAGAATGTCCAGGGCTTTTTTTGTAGAAAAAGGGGGAGGGGCTTGAAGAATGTCCATCTTACCTCAACCAGGGCCAGGGCCTTTTCTGCCCTGGCTCCTGACTGGTGCAACACGCTCCCTGTTGAGATCAGGGCCCTGCAGAATCGTCTTTAATTCCACAGGGCCTGCAAGGTGGAGCTGTTCCACCAGGCTTTCGGCTTTGGGAGCGAGCGGTTGTCCGTGTATGGCCTCCCTGAGGTTGTTGTCACCCACCTACCAAACCAAACAATATGCCGGGGAACCTCTCACAGCCAGTTGACTCTGTTGAACTGTGAGCATTGTTTTTAATGTCTATTATTGTGTTTTAAATTTTTAACAGTATTTATTGTACTATTACCATGATGTTACCCACCCTGAGCCCACTTGCGGGATGGGTGGGCTATAAATACAAATAATAAAATAAAAGGACTTACAATGACCATTACAGGAATAGCGAGGGAGCCCAATAGCCTGAGGAGAAATCCGAATCACAATGGAACACAGTAGGATGGGAAACTACCAAAAAGGTTGAGAGTTGCAATGGCAAACCACTTCTAAATATCTCTTGCCTAGAAAACCCTATGGTGCCATAAGTCAATGGCAATATGATATCACTTCTCCCCACCAAAGTTTTTGCAAAAATCTAGTGCAAGACTGTTTGGCAGACATTTGACTCTTTTACTGTCAAACCAAATAGACCCACCAATCAATTTCTGTCTGACTGAGTGGTGGCAGTGCTCAAAGAAACCTCAAGGGGAAATTACAACGTGAGATTGCCACACTTGAGTTCATTCACAAGTTCAGAACAACGGACCCCTTTTCAGGGCTGAATAGAGACACAGTATTCTTGTCTTGCTACAGATGGTAATAACCTCCCCCCAAACATTTCCCCTCTGCTCTAATCAAGCTGCTTACAATATGCATTGTACCTCTGCACCTTTTACAAGCATCCTTTACAACACCCCTCCTGTCTTCTGACTAAGATGAAAGGACTCAGAGATCTCAATTTCTACTCGCATCTGATGAAGGGAGCATTGACTCTTAAAAGGTCAAACCCTGAAAATCTAGTTGGTCTGTAAAATGCTACTGGACTCAGATCTAATTGTGTCTGATTGTAACTCTTGAATATGGGTAAGTTCAATAATCAAACACATTTGCCGTGAAATTTGAATCATCCCTACTCATGAGCCAGTCCAAGGCATCACACAAAGATCCATGTCCTCATAAGAACATAAGAAGAGCCCTGCTGGATCAGACCAGGGGTCCTCTAGTCCAGCATCCTGTCTCACACAGTAGCCAACCAGTTCCGCTGGAGGACCAACAGCAGGGCATAGAGGCTGAGGCCTTCCCCTGATGTTGCCTCCTGGCTCTGGGATTCAGAGATTTTCTGCCTCTAAATGAGGAGGTCCCCCTCAGTCATCATGGCTAGTAGCCATTGATAGACATATCCTCCATGAATCTATCTAATTCCCTTTTAAAACTGTTTATTACTGTGGCCATCACTACATCTTCAGACAGCGAATTCCATATTTTAATAACTCTGTTATTCATTTTAATCACTCTCCGTTCCTCCTGCTTGTTTTCGTAGTCACTGCTGTAAATGGAGCACTCCTGGTTGATTCTCTCACCACTAGCAAGCAGGGCTGTTTTGGGGCAGTAACGCATAGGAACGGAGTTCCGGCTGGCTCCCAAGTTGGCCACGCCCAGCAGGAACTCATTAGCATAATAGGCCACACCCAACAGCAGAAACTCATTAGCATATTAGGCCACACTCTTGACAGCACAGCTCAGTAGCATATTAGGCCACACCCCATATTACCAGAAGTGTGGTCATCCAGCCACACTCACCTTTTGCTTCTGTTTACCTTGTTTGTTGTCAAAACCCAGGGCTTTTTATGTAGCAGGAACTCCTTTGCATGTTAGGCCACACACCCCTAATGCAGCCAATCCTAATGAGTTTCTGCTGTTGGGTGTGGCCTATTATGCTAATGAGTTCCTGCTGGGCGTGGCCAACT
>NW_015172005.1:2013344-2016057 GCF_001447785.1 Gekko japonicus | reverse complement strand
GGTGGTGAACACAAAGAAATTAATTGTGCATGGCATCAATACTAATTTCAAAAATCAATAAATAATAATAATAAATAATTCATTTATAGGCACATATGTTTATTTTTTATTTATTAATTCAATTTTATTTATTTATTAATTAAATTTATATCCCACACCTCCCCGCCGAGCCCTCCCTGCCAATAAATAAGCCATTTATACAATTTCCAAATCCTAAGCAAAATTATTCAATACGGTATGTTCACCTGCCAAGCCTGCTTGCCACAAAGTTTGCAGCATCCCTGTTTTTGAACATAATTTATCAGTCAAATAGTCGTCCATAACCGAACTCCATACATTTTCTGTAATTTTCACTTTGAATAATGGCTATTACAGATGTGTGTGTGTGTTTTAAATCCCAGCACGCATATGATTGTGGTTATGTCATTTCTGCATCTTGGATGAGATAACTTGGATGGGATAATTGTATTGTTTGCCTGTTAAATAAAACATCTCTAAAAAGCCAGCAACATTAATCACACACATCCCGACCACCCTGAACCCCCTGCCCACTGCCATTAAAAACACTGGGTCTCACCCTGACCTGGATAGCCCAGGCAAGCCCTATCTTGTCAGATCTCAGAAGCTAAGCAGGATCGACTCTGGTAAGCACTTGGATGGGAGACCTCCTTAAATACCAGAGGCGGAAGGTGGGGGCAGGCTTTATTCAGCCACCTCTATGAATAGTCTCCAGGCCCCCAGTAGGGATCAGTCACAAGAGGTTGCCATGACGTCCTGGTGCACATGCACGCACAAGCATGCACACACACATGCAATATAAAAAATAGACTAAAAAACACTGGGTCTCCATGTCAGTGGACATTCAATGGGAAGATGAGCAAACCAACTGTTTTGGAGGAACTTCAGATCTTACTGTACAATGGACAGCCAGAGAAAAATGTTCTCTGTTCAAGTGTGGCAACAGTGAGGTCCACGAGACCTGGCATGTGCCTCTCATGAACTGACACCCAAATTGTGCCTTACAGGGAAATGGGTGGATGCCACCAACTTAGACCTGTCTGTGCATCTACCTAGTAATGTGCTGTTGGGAGGAAAAGCACAATATGACATCATCAGGTTTGCATTTCTCCCCATGCTGTTACTCGACACTGGCCGATTCGTGGAGCAAATGGGGAAATGCTAATATGATGATGTGTCACATCATGTAAGTTTTTTCCTCCCAGCTACATGCTAGATTTGAATCAGTGGCGCCCATTAAATCCCCCCATCTGGTGTAGTTTGAAACTCTGTGTGTGTCTTAGAGGATAATTCTAAGCAGGTTGTTAAGTCGCTCGCTTAACAAAGAAGTCGGAGAGTGATTCAGCAAGAATACAACTTTATTCTTCAACTCGAACACAACTCCAACACGGATCAACATCTGATAGCCAGAACAGCCTTTACATTGCAGCTGTCCTGCTTTTAAACATTCCCAGCTAATGTAGCCACACCCACTGTACAAATACCAACCAATAAGGTTGTTCACATAAGGACCAATCACGGATGTTCCCCCTCAGGGAGCTTGCTAGAAGGTGATTGGTTAGGTGCTTCCTGGGCTAGTAACACGATTGGATGGATTTGGATCCTAGCCCAGGATGAAGCTTTACATTACACTTCAATTAGATGTTTCACAACATATCATGCATTCAAGGCAGCTTTGAATACACTGCACGGTGTAGTCAGAATCCTATTCAAGTGTCTTCTCTGGGACTTACCCCAGGAAAGTGTTCCTAGGATGTCACTGTTAATGGAGGAGATGGAATCTTCTGTACCTATTCCATGGCAGGTGTCTAGGGAGAAATGAAAATAGGTATTGACCTAATAAAAGTAATTTTTAAAAGCCTGAACTAAACATCAGCCTTCGACAACATATTAAACATCAGATAATTTTTAAAAATACCTTAAAGAAACATGGGGCTTGCATTTCCAGTATCCTGTTTATTTTCTGTCATTGGTCTACCTGTGGAGGTTACTGAAGCAAAAGAACAAGAATATTTTATGAAAGTGCTCTCTTTTTTTTCAAATGAGATTCCTCAGGACAGGGAACACAAAATTAACTTTATTTGTATAAAATCACTGTTTATGGAACCCCTACTTTAATTTTCATTGAATGTTAACCACTATTCAGGTAAATTAGAGGGCGTATCTGCATTTCCCCCCCCCCCTTGGGAACTGTTTGTTCTAACTTAATCAAAGGGCCTGGTTCAAAAGTTTTAAGAACTGTTCCAGTAAAATGGTGTTTTTTTTAACTGAAATAAAATAAAGCAGAACACAGATTGGTTTCCAGGCAGCGTTGCCACCTTCTCAGCTAGCCATTGTAGCAGTGCCTAGAACAGACTGTTTTATTTATTCATTTAACATGTTTGTATCCTGTCCTTGCACCACCACAGCAACCAGGACACTTTATACATTTCAGCAAGTCCTGAAGGTTGGTAATAACCATCTCCTATTACCTGTATTTGCTAGCACTTTGTAATTGTGATGGTTTTAACTGTTTTATCTGTTTTAAAATATTTTGTGTTTTGTTATATTTGTATACATGCCTGTAAGCCACCCTGTATACATGCCTGTAAGAGTCGGACTCGACTGTGCGACTGAACAACAACAAAGCCACCCTGAGCCTGCCTGAAGCGGGGAGGGTGGGATAATAATAATAATAATAATAATAATAATAATA
>NW_015172005.1:2011222-2012593 GCF_001447785.1 Gekko japonicus | reverse complement strand
ACCCACCCCACCCCCGTTCAAGGCCACCAATCCAGACAATATTCTTGTATACATGGAGTGAAATCCTTAGAACACTTTCCTGGAAATAAGCCTCACTGACAGTGTTCCCTCTAAACTGAGTCAGTGTGAGCTAGCTCCCAGTTTTTTAGGCTCCAGCTCATCCATTTTTGTCTTAGCTCAGGAAGGATGGCTCCAGGGCAAACTAACTTATGCAGGAGCCAAATCGCTCACTCACAGCTTTAATACCAGTAGCTCACAAAGTAGAATTTTTGTTCACAAGACTCCACAGCTTGCAGGGGTGTCGATTTGTTATGAGGACTGGATCTGACATAAATGAGATTTTTTAAAAAAACTTTAAATAACACATTTTCAGTGAGTTCAACACCCCTGGCTTAGAGGGAGCATTGCTGATTGTATAAAATGGGACTTACTTCTGAATACACTGCTTAGGGTTGCTCCTATGCACAGGATGCTGCCATCTACTGCCATCAGGCCATTGGGGCTTCAGGGTAAGTATAGTCTCCTGTTACTGACAGCAGCTCTTCATAGTTTCATGTGAAGGTCTTCCACATCACCCATTACCTGATCCTTCTGGAGATGCCAGATATTGAACCCAGGAGGACCTTATGGATGCACAGCAGATGCCCGACCACTGAGCCACGCCCTCTCCCCTAAACTTTCTCTTACATATGATGAAGGAACAATAAAGTTAAGATAACTTTATGAAACCTGAACTGCTAGGTAGCTCAGAGCCACAGTCTTGCAAGGTAGCACAGATCTAAAGTCTTCCGGCATGCAGTTCTTCCATCCACCTTTGCAGGTATACCAAGCAGGAGGTGTCTACATTATAATTACTGAATGGAGTAGGAATATGTTTCAATTGACAACTGCAATAAAAAAGGCCACCGCTATGCTGGGGATTATTAGGAAGGGAATTGAAAACAAATCAGCTAGTATCATAATGCCCCTGTATAAATCAATGGTGAGACCTCATTTGGAGTACTGTGTACAGTTCTGGTCACCACACCTCAAAAAGGATATTATAGCATTGGAAAAGGGCAACTAGAATGATAAATGGGTTGGAACACTTTCCCTATGAAGAAAGGTTAAAGCTTGGGGCTCTTTAGCTTGGAGAAATGACGGCTGAGGGGTGAGATGATCGAGGTTTATACGATTATGCATGGGATAGAGCAGGTAGAGAAAGAAGTTCTTTTCTCCCTTTCTCACAATACAAGAACTCATGGGCACTCAATGGAATTGCTGAGCAGTCGGGTTAGAATGGATAAAAGGAAGTACTTCTTCAGCCAAAGAGTGATTAACATATGGAATTAGAATGGATAAAAGGAAGTACTTCTTCAGCCAAAGAGTGAT
>NW_015172005.1:2005134-2011044 GCF_001447785.1 Gekko japonicus | reverse complement strand
GGAACACTTTCCCTATGAAGAAAGGTTAAAGCTTGGGGCTCTTTAGCTTGGAGAAATGACGGCTGAGGGGTGAGATGATCGAGGTTTATAAGATTATGCATGGGATAGAGCAGGTAGAGAAAGAAGTTCTTTTCTCCCTTTCTCACAATACAAGAACTTGTGGGCACTCAATGGAATTGCTGAGCAGTCAGGTTAGAATGGATAAAAGGAAGTACTTCTTCAGCCAAAGAGTGATTAACACATGGAATTCACTGCCACAGGAGGTGGCAGTGGCGGCCAATGTTCCCTCTAAGCTATGGAGTCTTGTGAGCAAAAATTCTATTTTGTGAGTTACTGGCATTAAAGTTGTAAGCAAGCGATTTGGGTACTGCATAAATTAGTTTGCTCCGGAGCCCTCCTTCCTGAACTAAGATGAAAATGTGTGAGCCGGAGGCTAAAAAACTGTGAGCTGGGTCACACTAACTCAGCTTAGAGGGAACACTGGTGGCGGCTACAAGCATGAACAGCTTCAAGAGGGAATTGAATAAACATATGGAGCAGAGATCCATCAATGGCTATTAGCCCCAAGGTATAGATAGGAACTCTCAGTCTGGGTCAAGTGATGCTCTGTCTTCTTGGTGCTTGGGGGGGGGCAACAGTGGGAGGGCTTCTAGTGTCCTGGCCCCACTGGTGGACCTCCTGATGGCACCTGGTATTTTTGGCAACTGTGTGACAGTGTTGGACTAGATGGACCATTGGCCTGATCCAGCATTGGCTTCTCTTATGTTCTTATGGCTGTTTAGACTGCAAATCCCAGCTTTGCAGCAGGAGGTCAGAAGCAAGGGTGAAGCAAACTCTGCCAGAGGAGCTGGGCTGCACTGCTGCATGCTTTCCCACTGCCCTTGGAGACTGTGCAGTGACAGGTTTTCAGCACTAATAGCTGACAACTTGTTCAACAGCTATCTTGATAAAGGATACGCTGCTGAACGTGTGACACCGCCAGTTGGCTGAAGATGAACTGTTCTGGAGTGTTGGAGGTTCTCCAGCATAGTAGGGCTTGGGGAGGTTTTTGGGACCTTGACAGTGCCCAGCTGGGTGACCTGTGCCACACACTCTGTGTAATCCTCCTTGATCAACTAAGTGGACGAACAGTGAGAGACAAACTTCTAACAAACAGTTAGGAAGGCAATGTGAATGAAGGCAAATATTGACTCTTGATTTCTCATATTTACTTGTATTATAAGGTGAAGGAGGGAGGACAAGAGAGGGATAGTCCATATTTTGCAACCCATGTCTGTTGCTACAGCCCAAATGGGCAGATTGGCAGCACTTCGCAGTTTGCCAGTCATGCAGATCTGGAAGGCTTTCATGGGTCTTTTATGGGTCCTACAGCAGATCTTCCTTATCTTCTCCTGTCCCTTTGACCATGCAAAAAAGACACATGCGATGAAGTGCTGTAGTGAAAAGACTCCTGAGTAAACTTAGTAGTCATGGGATAGGCCTGCAGGGAGGGTGGGATAGAAATTGAAAATAAAAAATAAATCCCTGACCGTCAGATCTCGGAAACTAAGCAGGGTCGATTGTGATTAGTACTTGGATGGGAGACATCCTTGGAATACCAAGTCAGGAGGACAGGGGCAGGCTTTATTCAGCCACCTCCATGAATATCCTCCAGGCCCCCAGTAGGGGTCAGTCACCAGAGGTCAACGTGACTTCCAGGTGTAGACACACACACAAATACCAAAAAAGTAAAAAGTAAATGATAAACGAATAAAATAAATAAGAGAACAGGTTCTCTTAGGGATTAAAAATTGCTTAAATGACAGAAAGCAAAGAGTAGGAATAAATGGATAGTTCTCTTAATGGAGAGGAAGTAAGTACTGGGGTCCCACAAGGATCGATATTGGGGCAGGTACTATTTAATTTATTCACAAACGATCTGGAACTAAAGGTGAGTACAGTAGTGGTCAAGTTTGCAGACGACCCAAAATTATTCAGGAAGGTAAAAAACAAGGCTAACTGTGGAGCTGCGGTGGCTCAAGTGATTAAGACGCTGAACTGCAGGCTGTGGAAGATCGGTAGTTCAGCAGTTCAAGACCCGAGTGTGCCGCATGACGGAGTGAGCTCCTGTCTCTAGTTCCAGCTCCTGCCAACCTAGCAGTTCAAAAGCAAGAAATTGCAAGTAGATAAATAGATACCACTTCGGTGGGAAGGTAACAGCGTTCCGTGCGCCTTGGTGTTTAGTCATGCCGGCCACATGACCACGGAAACTTCTTCGGACAGCGCTAGCTCTTCGGCTTTGAAGCGGAGATGAGCACCGCAACCCTAGAGTCGGACTCGACTGGCTTTCGAGCAAGGAAACCTTTACCTTTAACTGTGAAGTGCTCCAAGAGCATCTTCACAAATTGTGTGAGTGGGCGACAATGTGGCAAATGAAGTTCAATATTGGGAAGTGTAAAATGATGCACACTGGAGGGGGAAATTCCAGCTTCAAGTATAGGCTGATGGGGTCTGAACTTGCTGAGACTGAGATGGGAAAAGATTCTGGAGTTGGAGTAGGTAGCTCAATGAAAGTATCAATCCAGTGTGCAGCAGCAGTGAAAAGGACAAATTCTATGTTAGGTGTTATTAGCAGAGGTCATTTCGGGGGGGATCGTGGGGGATCGCAGTTCCCCCGGGTGAGGTACGGGGGCGGGGCACATGACAAAGCCCCGCCCCCTGCTTCCCAGTGTAGTGGCCAAGTTTGGAGATGAGACAAGATTATTCAGGATGGTGAATAGGATGATTGTGAAGAGCCCTAGGAGGATCTCTGCAAGTTGGGTAGGCGGGTGACAGTGTTGTCAAGTGTAAAATCAAGCACATTGGAACAACCCAACCCACCCCCAACTTCAAGTATATATGCTAATGAACTTGCTGACACTGGTGTGTGTGTGGAGATCTTGGGGTCATGGATTACTCAGTGAAACTGTCAACCCACTATGCTGCAGCGATGAAAAAGACAAACTGTGTTAGGGATTAGGGATGGGTCTGAAATAAAATGGCTAATATTATAATGCCCCTGTATGGTGCAGATTCATTTCGGACTTTGTATACAGTTCTGGTCATCGTATCTCCAAAAGGACACTGCAGAGCTGGACAAAGTACAGAAGAGGGCAACCAAGATGATTAGGGTGTTGGAGCACCTTCCCTATAAGGAAAAACTGAAGAGTCTGGGGCTTTTCAGTTTAGAAAAGAGATGACTAAGGTGGGACATGATAGGCTAAGGAGAGAGTTGACAAAGATGATTTTTTTCTCCCTCTCCCAAAACACTCCACCTCTTCCAAGTTAAGAGGGGACATTTGGATCACTTTGTCCAATAGCTGACAAAAGTCCTGGCACTGCTCACCAGATGAAGTCCCAGCTTTGGTCACATACACAGGTATTATTTGACTCAGTTTGGATGCTATCAGGAATCACCCCTCTTCTCCCACATAAGGTCACCATCCTCCATGTGGATCCTGGAGATCTCCTGGAATTACAACTGCTCTCCAGACTACAGAGATCAGTTCCCCTGGAGAAAACAGCTGTTTTTGAGGCATTATACCTTCTCCAAACTCTGCCTTCCCCAGGGTTCACCCACAAATCTCCAGGAATTTCCCAACCAAGAATTGACAAGCCTAATCCTAAAGCATTGTGATGCTTCCCTGAATCACCCAGGTTTTCCTCATCTTTTCTGTGGTGTCTCCCAAACCTGCTTTGCTGTGATGTTTTTGGGAAAGATCCCGGCAAAGCCAGGCTGTCTGCCATGTGGCCTGGGTTTTCCTGGTTCCACCCACAGGGCAGCCATTTTCCCTTTGGAGGTCCCCGTGGCTATCAACCCCCCCTCCCACATGCCACACAGGGGGTGCGTTCAGACGGGGGCTTTACATCGGTATAGGTGCCGGTTGCAATCGTTGTACTCACCGGCATTCAGACGGGGAACATCTGCCTCCTGTCCCTAACACTGTTGCACTCTGCCACTAGGTCCCAAGTGGTGGTATCCTGAGCGCAACGGCTGTAAACGCTGTACCTCGCCATCTGATCACTCACCACCATTGCACAGCTACTTCCGTTCGGAAGCCTCAGGCTCCCGATTTTCGGCCGCCATTTTTTTTTAAGGACGGTGATATGCGCTTGGGTGTGTGGTATTTTTTTTCCCAACAGTATGTCAAAAGTTTTTTTAAAAGCAACTGTTGGGGCTGTTGAAGGGAAAACACAGGGAAACCTGCTAACTGGAACTCCCAGCACATCAGTAGCTGTGGAAACAACCAGGTTTCCACACAGAAAAATGTCAGTAAGTGGGAAAAGTCCTGATGTCAGGAGATGGAATGCCTATTTTCCCTGTTGATTAGGGCTGCCAGTTCCAGGCTGGAAAATACCAGGAGATTTGGTAGGTAGAGCCTGAGGAGGGTGAGCTTTGGGGACGGGAGGGAGTTCAGTAGGGCATAATGCCATAGAGCGCACCTTCCAAAGTGGTAATCCCAGGAGTTCTCCAGCCACCACCTGGAGGCTGGCAACCATACTGTTTATCCTCATCTCCCCTCGCCTGTTGTTTGTGTCTTCTTTATATCAAAGATAATATTGTAAATTCCTTGGAGGGAGGGTTATGTTTGAGAGACCAGAGTGTTTGTTTGTTTTTTAAGTGCCATTCATAGTGATAATACTCACATTTTTAGCTCAAGCTCTGGATTCTCTGACCAAAGTGGACTATGAGACCCTGGGGAGAGACAGTAAATTTTCAGATGTTGGCAGCGCAGAAGATAATATCACATGCTGACCAGAGACAAATAACACATCTTCCTTTTTTAAATTTCTGAAATTAAGCTACTCCAAAGCACAGCTAGAGGCTCACAATAGGCTTAGTAATGCAAGCAAGACAGCCGACATCGTTATTCATGTACAGGAAGTGATAAACAAAGCAGTGGTTTGTCAGGGGCCTCTTGGGAATTTAAGCAATGAATATCCTCTTCTAGTTTGCCATGAACAATTCAGATCTCCTCCTCCCATGGTATGCAGTGTTGCAAGTCCACTGATCTGATTTTCAGACATTTAATTAAAATGAACAGGGATAAAGAAAATACAGCTGATTGGGCTAACTAGCCAGCTGGCTACAGCGGGCTGCATTTTTCTCTGATGACCAGATGTGGAAAGAACATTTATTAATCCCCAACACATGCTGTGCCTTCCAAAACATTGTTAACTGGTTATAAGCCCTTTGCTTTAAGGGGTGCCCACCCATCTGTGGCTTTGAAACGCAAATGTCTCCTGGCCTTACCCAAGATATTTTCAGTGGGTAGCCATGTTGGTCTGCAGCAAAACATCTAGACACGAGTCCAGGAGCACCTTAGAGATGGACAAGATTTTCTGAGGCTGAACTTTTGAGATTCAACGGTCCCTTCATCGGATACAATCATACCTTCGTATGGGATGAAGAGAGCTTTGGCTCTCGAAAGTGTGTACCCCGAAAATCTTGTCGATCTCTCTCTTTTTTTGTAACAAAATTTTTATTCAGGATATAATCAATCAAAGTCAACGTTTAGTTTCACATTTATTTATTTATTTATTTATACTTTCAGTTTGTACCCCGCTCACCCCCGAAGGGCTCTGAGCGGCTTACACGGTGCATGGTGCAGAGACCTATGCAGAAACCCTAACTATGGCCACAGTACGTCTGGGGTGGGGGGAGCCCTACCAGGTACCCTCCCGGCTCCGATCGTTCGTTTGTCCGGCGAGTGGGCGACTTCTTCCAGTTCTCTCCGGTGCGGCTTCCGTGGCCTCCGCTGTTCTTTCGGCTCTCTGGCGGCTCCTCTCGGGGGCCGTTGGTTATGGGCCCTGGTGCGCAGCCGCGGTGGGCGTCACAACGTCCATTTAAACCCATTACATCCTACCCACCTCCCTTTCCCCCCCCTACAT
>NW_015172005.1:2004719-2004987 GCF_001447785.1 Gekko japonicus | reverse complement strand
TCTTTCATGATACTAAAAGTCAATATTCAATAGTTATTAAAGCAAAATAAATTGTCTCTTACATCCCAATATTTTCCCAGATAATCTTTTAAATCTCTCCAGTTTTTATAGAAATCTTCTGCTTCCATGTTATTAAGTTTTCGAGTCATCTTGTCCATTTCAACCAAAAACAATAGCTTTTAGAACCAATCCTCAACTCTTGGGACTTCATCTTATGAAAATCTTGTTGATCTCTAAGGTGCTACTGGACTTATATCTTCCCAGGACA
>NW_015172005.1:2001688-2001817 GCF_001447785.1 Gekko japonicus | reverse complement strand
GAGGTTTAGAAAATTATGCATGGGGGGGGAGAGAGTTGACAAAGATGATTTTTTTCTCCCTCTCCCAAAACACTCCACCTCTTCCAAGTTAAGAGGGGACATTTGGATCACTTTGTCCAATAGCTGACA
>NW_015172005.1:1972501-2001616 GCF_001447785.1 Gekko japonicus | reverse complement strand
GATGCTATCAGGAATCACCCCTCTTCTCCCACATAAGGTCACACTCTTGGTTGGGAAATTCCTGGAGATCACCTGGAATTACAACTGCTCTCCAGACTACAGAGATCAGTTCCCCTGGAGAAAACAGCTGCTTTTGAGGCATTATACCTTCTCCAAACTCTGCCTTCCCCAGGGTTCACCCACAAATCTCCAGGAATTTCCCAACCAAGAATTGACAAGCCTAATCCTAAAGCATTGTGATGCTTCCCTGAATCACCCAGGTTTTCCTCATCTTTTCTGTGGTGTCTCCCAAACCTGCTTTGCTGTGATGTTTTTGGGAAAGATCCCGGCAAAGCCAGGCTGTCTGCCATGTGGCCTGGGTTTTCCTGGTTCCACCCACAGGGCAGCCATTTTCCCTTTGGAGGTCCCCGTGGCTATCAACCCCCCCTCCCACATGCCACACAGGGGGTGCGTTCAGACGGGGGCTTTACATCGGTATAGGTGCCGGTTGCAATCGTTGTACTCACCAGCATTCAGACGGGGAACATCTGCCTCCTGTCCCTAACACCGTTGCACTCTGCCACTAGGTCCCAAGTGGTGGTATCCTGAGCGCAACGGCTGTAAACGCTGTACCTCGCCATCTGATCACTCACCACCATTGCACAGCTACTTCCGTTCGGAAGCCTCAGGCTCCCGATTTTCGGCCGCCATTTTTTTTTAAGGACGGTGATATGCGCTTGGGTGTGTGGTATTTTTTTCCCCAACAGTATGTCAAAAGTTTTTTTAAAAGCAACTGTTGGGGCTGTTGAAGGGAAAACACAGGGAAACCTGCTAACTGGAACTCCCAGCACATCAGTAGCTGTGGAAAACAACCAGGTTTCCACACAGAAAAATGTCAGTAAGTGGGAAAAGTCCTGATGTCAGGAGATGGAATGCCTATTTTCCCTGTTGATTAGGGCTGCCAGTTCCAGGCTGGAAAATACCAGGAGATTTGGTAGGTAGAGCCTGAGGAGGGTGAGCTTTGGGGACGGGAGGGAGTTCAGTAGGGCATAATGCCATAGAGCGCACCTTCCAAAGTGGTAATCCCAGGAGTTCTCCAGCCACCACCTGGAGGCTGGCAACCATACTGTTTATCCTCATCTCCCCTCGCCTGTTGTTTGTGTCTTCTTTATATCAAAGATAATATTGTAAATTCCTTGGAGGGAGGGTTATGTTTGAGAGACCAGAGTGTTTGTTTGTTTTTTAAGTGCCATTCATAGTGATAATACTCAGATTTTTAGCTCAAGCTCTGGATTCTCTGACCAAAGTGGACTATGAGACCCTGGGGAGAGACAGTAAATTTTCAGATGTTGGCAGCGCAGAAGATAATATCACATGCTGACCAGAGACAAATAACACATCTTCCTTTTTTAAATTTCTGAAATTAAGCTACTCCAAAGCACAGCTAGAGGCTCACAATAGGCTTAGTAATGCAAGCAAGACAGCCGACATCGTTATTCATGTACAGGAAGTGATAAACAAAGCAGTGGTTTGTCAGGGGCCTCTTGGGAATTTAAGCAATGAATATCCTCTTCTAGTTTGCCATGAACAATTCAGATCTCCTCCTCCCATGGTATGCAGTGTTGCAAGTCCACTGATCTGATTTTCAGACATTTAATTAAAATGAACAGGGATAAAGAAAATACAGCTGATTGGGCTAACTAGCCAGCTGGCTACAGCGGGCTGCATTTTTCTCTGATGACCAGATGTGGAAAGAACATTTATTAATCCCCAACACATGCTGTGCCTTCCAAAACATTGTTAACTGGTTATAAGCCCTTTGCTTTAAGGGGTGCCCACCCATCTGTGGCTTTGAAACGCAAATGTCTCCTGGCCTTACCCAAGATATTTTCAATGGGTAGCCATGTTGGTCTGCAGCAAAACATCTAGAGACGAGTCCAGGAGCACCTTAGAGATGGAGAAGATTTTCCGAGTCTGAACTTTTGAGATTCAACGCTCCCTTCATCAGATACAATCATACCTTCGTATGGGATGAAGAGAGCTTTGGCTCTCGAAAGTTCGTACCCCGAAAATCTTACACGGTGCACGGTGCAGAGACCTATGCAGAAACCCTAACTATGGCCACAGTATGTCTGGGGTGGGGGGAGCCCTACCAGGTACCCTCCCGGCTCCGATCGTTCGTTTGTCCGGCGAGTGGGCGACTTCTTCCAGTTCTCTCCGGTGCGGCTTCCGTGGCCTCCGCTGTTCTTTCAGCTCTCTGGCGACTCCTCTCGGGGGCTGTTGGTTATGGGCCCTGGTGCGCAGCCGCGGTGGGCGTCACAACGTCCATTTAAACCCATTACATCCTACCCACCTCCCTTCCCCCCCACACATGGCTTCCCACAGTGCTACGACCTCCTGTATATTGCTTAACCTTTTCTCCTCCATCCGTTTCCTCATTACAAGTTACAAGTTACCTCATTACACTAGGTAACTATTATTCTACTATTACAATTATATCTCTTTTCTTTCATGATACTAAAAGTCAATATTCAATAGTTATTAAAGCAAAATAAATTGTCTCTTACATCCCAATATTTTCCCAGATAATCTTTTAAATCTCTCCAGTTTTTATAGAAATCTTCTGCTTCCATGTTATTACGTTTTCGAGTCATCTTGTCCATTTCAACCGAAAACAATAGCTTTTTGATCCAATCCTCAACTCTCGGGACTTCATCTTGTGAAAATCTTGTTGATCTCTACGGTGCTGCTGGACTTATATCTTCCCAGGACAGAAACTATCATTTCATCTTGGACAAATGAGATTATCTGTATCTTTGGGCTGGGTATCATCATTATGCCAATGACACCCAGTCCCATATGTCCCCAGATCTCTATCTTGGTTCCGAAGCTTGAGACTCTAGTCAAATGACTAGGGCAGAATAGATTGGATGCTACAGAAGGTTTCCATGAATGAAAGGGGGTAATTTACAACAATCCCCCTTAGCAAAACCCTTATCTGCCCCCTCATGCAGTTCCTGGGTCTTCTGGACCCCAAGAGCAGCATTTCTGTGGGAATTTTTGGCTGCGGAGGGGAGGAGGAGACAAGAAAGTTGTATTCCATGGAAGGAAATCCCTCCCATCCATTAAAATTACTGGTGGATCTCAGCCAGTGATCTGAAGCTGAATCCAGACTAGGCAGCCAGGTTCAGGCTCCTTAGGGAGTAGATCCACTCCTCTTGAAGGGAGATTTTACAGATGGCGTGAAGAGATTAGTGGCGCTGATGGACTCAGCCTTGTTCTTTGAAAAAAAATCAGTTGGCATAGTGGCCAAGAGCACCTTTTTATCAATTGTGTTTTGTTTGCTGACTTACCTCATTGTGGGACTCAGCCAACCTGTCTGTGCCAGTCCATGTTTTGTAAACCGATGGCTGAATTACTGCAATACAGCCCACATGAGGTTATCCTTGAAGACAGTCCCCCAACTTCAGTTAGTGTAAAATCCAGAAGATTAATTAGCATTAGAAGTTTAGCCTAATTACTATTAGAAGCTAGCCAGTGTGGATACATTTCATCCATGTTTAAAGTACTGCAATGGCTTTCTGTTTGTTTCTGAGTGGTTAAGACGCTGAACTGCAGGCTGTGGAAGGTCAGTAGTTCAGTGGTTCAAGACCCGGGTGCCGCAAGACAGGGTGAGCTCCTGTCTCTAGTTCCAGCTCCTGCCAACCTAGCAGTTCGAAAGCAAGAAATTGCAAGTAGATAAATAGGGACCACTTCGGTGGGAAGGTAACAGCGTTCCGTGCGCCTTGGTGTTTAGTCATGCCGGCCACATGACCACGGAAACGTCTTCGGACAGCGCTGGCTCTTCGGCTTTGAAACGGAGATGAGCACCGCAACCCTAGAGTCGGATTCGACTGGCTTTCGAGCAAGGGAACCTTTACCTTTACCTTACCTTTAAAGCCCTTCATGTCCTGGGACCTTTGTGCCAGTTGTGATCATCTTAACTATTTCTCCTGGCTAACCTTCCCACCAAGTGCTGAACATTTTTGTCTTCCGCTACTGTCCATTCATTTTCAGTTGGTGTTCTAAGCCTGTGGAACAGGCTTATAGGAGAGGCGACCACTCTCCTTTCAGCTTTTTTTGGAAAATATTTAAGGCAGAACTGTTTGCTAGGGCTTTTAGTGGCATGCAAACTGTTATTTTCAGATGTTGGTTTATAGATTAGACTCTGATCCTGCCATCTCTCCCTCCCCCCAGTCAATCAAATACCCAGGGGTCATTTCGTAGAAAAAGAGCTAGGGGAACTCATTAGCATAACTCATTAGCATATGCCACACCCCCTGACATCAGGGGCCCGGCGGTGGACCTGCAAGGCCAGCGGGAGTGCGAGGAAGCCCCGCCAAGGCCCTCCCTGGCCCCAGGCAGGCAGGGGTGGGGAGAGGCGGGGAGGAAGCAACTTACCCTCCCTCTTCTCCTGCCTCCTCCTGGCTGAATGAGGGCTGGAAGCGGGGTGGCCGGAAGCAGGGGGCGGGGCTTCGTCATGTGCCCCGCCCCCTGCACCTCACCCGGGGGAACTGCGTTCCCCCGCGTTCCCCCCCGAAATGACCTCTGCAAATACCCACTTCAAAGCCTGACTGGGCAGTGTTGGCCACAGATGGCCCTGATGAGGGAGCCTCCATCAAGCAACTCTTGGCAGTGGTTGGTCTAAGGGGTGACTTCTGGTAGGGGAGGAGAGGGCAGGAAAGGGCCCAGTGGCTATAGTTACCAATCTAAAGATGGGACCTGGTATTCTCCCCAAGTTATAAGTGATCTCCAGACTACAGAGATTAGTTCCCACAGAAAAAAATGGCAGCCTCTGAGGGCCGACTGTATGGTATACCATAGAGTCTAGGGAAAATGGAAGTCCTAGAGTGCCTTGCATCCCCACTGAGATGCTTTCCACAGGGACATCTCTCTCCTTGTCTGAATCTGCATTCCTCCACTGCTTTCCTCATTTCTGCTAATGTTTTTGCAGTCCCAGGAGCAAAAAAGCAATTTGCCCCCTCTTGTGGTGCAGCATGGACATTCCCAGAAACAGAGAAGTCTGACACTGCAGAGCAAGAGAGGACAAGCTGTGTGTTTGCTCCTGGGACTGCACAAACATTTGCGGAAACTAGAGAAAGCGGCGGAGGAATACAGGTGCAGATGTGGGGAGAGCCGTCCCTGTGGAAAATGTCTGAGCTCCTTCCCCTCCCCAAACTGTGCCTTCCTCAGGCTCCACCACTAAATATCCAGGGATTTCTCGAGCTGAAGTTGGCAACCCTACACAGTGGCTACTTTTTGAGAGACCCACCTACTTCCCAGGACTCATATAGTTCAGCCCAAATAGACCTGCCCCTCATCCATTTGCCCAGTCTCCCAGTCATAAGTTCCCTTCATCCCATCTTTTCCTTGTTCCAGAAGACTTTGGGGACTGCAGGCTAACTTGTGTCTCTGGCGAATGGTTTATTATTATTACATATTTATATTTAAAAGATCTTGCCTTGAAATCCTTTATGAACTTCCTCTTACGCTGCCCTAAGGTGGGGTGTAAATTTGAAGCAAACACATTCCTTTGGCATGAGAGCAGCTTGTGCCAATGCCTACACCATAGTTTTCTCAGCAGTTCAAGATCACCTTTTTGGTTAACTAACATTGCCTAGGGCTGGATGTAATGGTTCCCGAAAGATCGCCACTGTCTTTTGTAGTGTTTTCTGCCCTTTCCTGGGGGGGGGGGAACCCTTGAGCACACAAGAAAACACAATTTCCCATTATTTACCCATTACTGACACAAAGGAAGAAGATGTATATTTTGAAGAAGAGTGAGTTAATGTGAGATTTAATGGTATCAGTTAAGCACTTGGCAGGAGAGAACAGGATGGCCTAAGCAGGAAATAGCCAAGTGGAGTCCAGGAAAAAAATTATCAGCTCCAAGAGTAGTCATATGATCCCCCCAGGGAAGGAAAACAGAGTGGCTGTTAAAGGTGAAAGGTCAAGGGGAAACAGCAGCTGATCTGCGTCCTTGTGGTGCATTCTCGCTCCTCGTTCACCAGCCATTCCAAAGAAATAAGAGTGGCACTGAGCATATGAATGTTGATGGGAAATGATGTTCTTTCACATGGCTGTATCATGAGCACCGGGGAAACAAAGCTTAAAATTGTCAGGTCAGAGTGTCCCTGGAAGCAGAGATCCAGGAATGAGGAGAGCTGCTTTGAATTTTAATGTTACGCTTTGTACTCATTAGCATATTAATAAGATGACCGAGGTGTAACGTCATCCCACTGGGGCGCAGCCAGCTAACATGGGTAAGGCAAATTCCTTCGGAAAGAAAGTCAAACCATATGTTTCCCATCACGCAAGTCCAATGGGATACACAACAGAAACACCTCTTGCCTCACAATGTGGCGATCATGCTATAAACCAAGAAATGCTTCTCTTTTTCAAATAGCTGCAGCTGCGCACGGAATCTCTTTAGAAAGGCTTTGATTTGTTTTCCGTGCCATGCCTCACTGGTGGGTTTTAGATTTATATGAATGGAATGGAATCAGGGTATATAAGCAATGTCACTAAAATGGCAACATGTAATTATAATTTGATTCAACAATAACATAGGACTAAGATAGGGTTGCCAGCTCTGGGCTGGGAAATACCTGGAGGTTTTGGGGGTGGAGCCTCGGGAGGGTGGGGTTTGGGGAGAGGAAGGACGTCAGTAGAGTATAATGCGATTGAGTCCGCCTTCCAAAGCAGCCCAAGGGAACTGATCTCTGTCGTCTGGGGATCAGTAGTAATAGCAGATCATCGATGCAACGGACATGAAATTGAGCCAACTTCAGAGGACGGCGGAAGACAGGAGGGCCTGGCGGGAGATGATCCATGGGGTAGCAAAGAGTCGGACTCGACTGTGCGACTGAACAACAAGGCCCCACCTGGGGAATTAGCAACAAACACACGGGAAACACGGCAATCTGGTTTAGAATCCAAGCCATTAGCTTAGTTATAGTTATAGGTGTTAACTCTACAAGATGTTGTAAGTACTGCTCCTTTAATTCTTGTGGAATCATCAGTGCGACTGTGCTTTATTAGAGTGGTCTTTCCGGGTTGTTCCTATGGAGAACCGGAGAAGCCTTCTGTAGAATTGTTGACTTGGGCATTGTAGCATTGTGAGCTTTGCGTGAGTACAGCAAGCTAACTCTCTTTTTTTCCCTGGTTACTATGTAAAGTATATTGTGTTATATTGTGTTTGTAATTCAGTTCCAGGAAAAATAATTTTGCCTGAAGAAGAATCTCTCGAAACACACAATTTTTGCCTGGGGAGTCATGTTGCTTTGATGCTTGCTGTGTCTCTTTTCAGAAAGCATAACAGCCTACAACACTGGCATTGATGACTGCTGCATCTCTCATCCGTCTCTCATCAGAAAACATGATAGTCTACAGCACTGGAACTTGTCTCTGAAGCTGTGGACTTTTCTATTAGATATATATTGTTCTTTAGGTTTTTGTACTATAGTGAACAAGATACACTAGGGTCTCTACTGTATTAAAGTATATGATTTATATCAATATATGAAGACATAGTAGCATATTAGTATTGTGTGTTTTGTTCTAACACGGTGTTTCTCTCTGTTTGCCCCACCTGGAGGATGGCAACCTTAAGAGCACACTTTGCCTTTTTTTCTTTTTTTTAAATACTTCCTGAAGAACAGAAAACCACTTGTTCCATTGAGCCATAAGAACATAAGAACATAAGAGATGCCAATGTTGGATCAGGCCAAAGGCCCATCCAGTCCAACACTCTGTATCACACAGTGGCCAGAAATGCCAGTGCCATCAGGAGGTCCACCAGTGGGGCCAGGACATTAGAAGCCCTCCCACTGTTGACCCCCCCCCAAGCACCAAGATGACAGAGCATCACTTGCCCCAGAGTCCCTATCTATACCTTGTGGCTAATAGCCACTGATGGACCTCTGCTCCATATGTTTATCTAATTCCCTTTTGAAGCCGTCCATGCTTGTAGCCACCACCACTTCCTGTGGCAGTGAATTCCATGTGTTAATCACTCTTTGGGTGAAGAAGCCATAAATTTCTTCTGCCTGGTTGATGAGAACAGATCAACCAAATCAACGAGGAGCAGTCCGAGGGATGCCAGCCTCCAGGTGGTGTTCTGACCCTGGAGATTCCTTCCAACTCTATGATTCTAGGTGGGACCACATCATTTTCACTGGCTATAATCTTTTCTTAGGTCAATCTCATCTCCTGAAATGTCACCCAACATTTTTTTGTATCCACAATGACATGGTAGCATAGACTTCATGGTGGCACATTGAATGGGGATCTAATTATGAAAAATCGACTTCAAGCTCTAATCTTGAATCTCAGGCAGACTACAGAATTTTTCAGGCGTTATAATCATGCATACAATGAACCCGCCAACTGCAAGTAACAGAAATGTGTGCTACCCACAATCCTCCTAATACACATGGTCACCATTCCATCTGAAATGGGCACCCATGCATATTTTCAGTCTATGCAAGGTGTCCATTTCAGAAAAAATGAGGACCATGTGTATCAGGACTATCTTGATTAACACATGCTTCTGGTACTATGCAGAGTTGGAACCCCCAAAAGATAACCCCCAAAAAGGTCTTGTGCCATATACTTCTCCAGAACGCATAGTTCTCTGATAGGAAGCCAAGGATGATGTAGACTGAAAGGGGGGATGAAGGGGGTCTGATATTCAGAAAGCACCAGTCTTTCAGTTGCTAACATCAGCAAGAGAGCCTGATCCAGAAACTTTTAATTCAGCCTGGGAACATTGTGTGATCCATTTTGATCTAAAGGAGGCTTTCGTGGCCTTATCTTATCTTGGCCTTATAACCCCAAGAGCACTTCAGTCAGGGACACAACATCACCTGGTGATTCCAGGCCCCCGGGAGGTAAAGCTTGCTGCAACCAGGGCCAGATGCTTCTCAGTGGTGGCCCCCACCTGGTGGAATGAGCTCCCGGAGGAGATCAGGGCCCTGCGGGACCTTATGCAGTTCCGCAGAGCCTGCAAGATGGAGCTCTTCCGCCAGGTTTTCATATAGGGGCCACCACGACCACCACTACCATTATTACCACTATCAATGGTGGAGAAAACAATGGGGTTAGGGGCAGTCCCCGGAAGAACTGCCACAATTTTGCATGGCACTGATACTGCTGGACTGGCTTTGGACCATCAACAGGAAAATATCACCCTAATGTAGGGTTGCCAAGTCCCGCAAACTCACCGGCGGAGGAGGCTCCGACGGGCCTGGGAGCCGGCTCCGGATGCGTGCGCGCACGCTGCCAGCACGTCAACGGAAGTCAATGACATATTTATAGAGGGAATATCACTCTTTTTTAGATTTTAAAAAAATAGATAAATATTAATACGTTTCAATACAATCACACAAGAATAAGCATCAAAAACTGATTCCACAATGTTGGCAAGCACAGTCCAATAATCTAACGTTCTTCTCTATTGCAGGAGTCTGCAATAGCATAAAAGGTTGGAAAACAGCAGACAGACTTACTCAAACCCCTGTTTCAATAGGCTTCCTCAGAATACATGTAGACTCCATAAATCCTTTCCTGCTCAGCTAGGGCTGCCAAGTCACCCCAGGGGGTGGAAAACCCCCCGCCCCAGAGGCCCATTCCCCAACGCCGGGGAATCGGGCCCCGGGGGGAACCCCGCCCCAGCGTGCACGTCACAGGGAAGTGTCATCATGATGCCGGGCACGCTGGGGGCGGGGCCACGGCCATACAAGGGAAAACTCTATGGTTTTCCCTTGTATCGTCCTGGCCCCGCCCCCAGCGTGCCCAGCATTATGACGTCACTTCCCTGTGACGTGCATGCGGCATGCCGGGATACGAACGGGAGTCCCCTGCCGGCAGGGTAAGTGCCACTTGGCAACCCTATGCTCAGCATTCATCTTTGCATGCTGTCTCTCTGCATAATGCTCACACTCAGTGAAATCGTCTCTTGTTCATCTTCCTCTCTGTATGCTTTCTCTCAAAACATCCTGGTGAAGGCAGGGATCCCCTGCCACCAGCCCCCTCCGATTGCTGATCAGCTGGCCATAGGGCTGCCAAATGCAGCCGGGGGGGCGGGGAATCCCCCGTTTCGGAGCCCCGATTCCCAGCACACCGGAATCGGGGCCCGGGGGAAACACCACCCCCGCGTGCGCGTCACCCGGAAGTTTTCCCCTTTGTTTCCCCCTCAAATCGCGTGGCCCCGCCCCCAGCGTGCGACGTCACTTCCGGGTGACGTGTACGCTGCGCGCACACACACACCCGGGATCGTACGGGAGCCCCCCGCTCCCGGAAGATCCAGATTTGGCAACCCTAGCTGGCCAGCAGGGAACTTATCAGGAGAAAGAGGAAGGCCCAGGTGACGCCACACAGAAAGTGAAGTCATCACACTGGTGGCTTCCGGAAGATGCTCTGGTGTTTGGGCAAAAATTTTATGGCAGAAGCCATTTTTACCATATAGTTTTTACCCAAATACCAGAGCATGGCTGTGACATTGCAGTATTATGATGTCACTTCCTGTCACTTCACCTAGGCCTTCCTCTTTCTCCTGGTAAGTCCTCCCCCCCCCCATCCCCTGCCAGTTGCCAGGAGGGATCTGGCAACTCTATATACTGGTGTAGCCATTCTGTCATTAAAATGTTTTGCCCAGAGTGACAGAAGTAGTAAATTTGAGAGATGGCCTTACTTTCTGTTAAAGTCTGGAAACCTTTCTTTGACTTTTGGCAATGTTGGATTAGCTACTGTTTAGCGTTTTTTTTTTAAAAAAAGTTTGCCTTTACTGTGATATTTGTAACACTGGGTTGTGAGAGATTTTAAATTTTCCATTGTATTTAATTTTAATAACAAAAAGTTCAAAAATCCTCATGGACGTGAAGAAGAAGAGTTAGTTTGTATACCCTGCTTTTCTCTATCTTAAAGAGTCTCAAAGCGTCTTACAATTGCCTTTCCTTCCTCTCCCCACAACAGGCACCTTGTGAGGGACGTGAAGCTGAAAGAGTTCTGAGAGAACTGTGACTGGCCCAAGGTCACCCAGCAGGCTTCATGTGGAGGAGGAGTGGGGAATCAAACCTGGTTCTCCAGATTAGAGTCTGCTGTGCCTTTTCAGCCGCTTCTAAAATTTCGAATCATATTGCCCTGAATTTAGATTCATGTAATGTTTGCACAAGTATAACTGTTCAGAAAAGCTTTGCAACGATCTCCCAGTGTCATTCATTCTCTCTCTCTCTCTTTCTTTCTCTCTCTCTCTCTCTCTCCCACAAAGAAGCCACTTTACTATCGATATCTTTACGGCTTGGGAACAAAGAAAGATGATGACATAAACACATCCTTTCCCCAAGCACATGGATCGTGTGCAATTTAACCTTTAACTTCTGCTTGTTGATGGAGGTGAGATGTCAAATATTTCTAGCGAGCTTTTGGCAAAGGTTTGAGTGGCTTTTCATCAGTCTTCTCCTAAGCCAGCGTAGCTTGCAATCTAAAAGCGACTGAGCTGTGGCTTAGCTTTCCTCCCCCCCCCCCATGCTCCCTGGCCACTTCCTTCAGACAGTGACAGGAAAACCAGGACAATGAAGGGATCAGGCACGGCCCCTCAGCAAATCTATGACCACTAGAAAAGGCACTTCCTGTTTTGTCCGAAGCAAGCCTTCAAACGCTCTCCTGGAGGCCCAGCATGCTGGGAGGACCCAGCAGTTTTGAAGCATACAGCAACGGCATTGTTCAGACAGAACAATCAGCCAGTGCAATCCTGTCCAAAGTCACTGCGGTCCAAGCCTCTTGATTTCAATGGGCTAGGGTTGCCAGATCCCTCTGGGCCACCGGCGGGGGATGGGGGGGTAGGGTTGCCCAATCCAGGTTGAGAAACTCCTGGGGATTTGGGGATGGAGCCTGGGACAGACAGGGACCTCAGTGGGGTACACAACATGTTCGAAGATGGTTTGCCATTGCCTCCCCCTACCTAGCAATCCTGGACTTCCTTGGTGGTCTCCCATCCAAGAATTAACCAGGGCTGACCCAGCTTATCTTCTGAAGTCTGGTGAGGTCAGGCTAGCCTGGGCCGCTCAGGGCAGGGCCAGCCTGTTCATTATGCCATCCTAATTGTAGATGGGGTGTTTAGGATTGCAGATATGCATCTTGAGTCTACGTGCACAAATAATTACTATTGAGTTCAATGGGATTTGCTCAGTATCGGACTGTGGCTTTTGCTTATTCTGTTGTAAGTCATCTCGCACTTGCCTTCAGTATTTCAAAATAGCCCCTATATTTATAGAGATTTTGGTAACGTGTCTTCACTCTATCAAATCCCATGTTAAACTTGAGACCTCAGCCGGATTGTAATCTGAAACAACACCATTGGCTGACACATAATCTGTGACCAATGAAATGTAAGAGTCTGTGCTGGAGGGAAGACAAATGATTGGGTGTTATCTTCATAACCCGATTGGATGTTAACTGTGTGAGAGCATGGCTACACCAGCCTGGGAGAGTTAAAAAGGAGCTATGCTCCACTGTTTGTTGTCGTGTGTTGTCTGATGCTGTGTGATCTTTTGAAGCTCTCGTTCTCAATAAAGCTGAATCACCTGTTACTTACTTCGTTGTTGAGTTGCATACTTAACAATAACATGCAAGTGTGATGGATTCATTAAACTAGCGCCAGAATAGTGTAGTAGCTGGAGTGACAGACTAGAGTAGGGCTCAAATCCCCATCGGGAAAGCTTCCACAAACTATGCCAAACTGAATTGTTCAAGAAGGCTTTTCTGCTCAGGCAAAAGGGTTGCACCGTACAAAGTGATTCTCAAACTTACTTGGATAAATCATTAGGGACTGTGGTCTATATGGTTGTGTATAGTTTACTGTAAGTAGGATTCTTTTATGGAATTTTTGCACCACTTAATGTGTCATGTTCATACTTATGCTGTGCTTCAGTTAAGAACATAAGAACATAAGAGAAGCCATGTTGGATCAGGCCACTGGCCCATCCAGTCCAACACTCTGTCACACAGTGGCCAAATCCCAGGTGCCATCAGAAGGTCGACCAGTGGGGCTAGACTACAGAAGCCCTCCTACTCAATAGCTTCTTTCTCATTGGTTCTAGACTTCTAAAAGCTTAGTGCATTGGTTATTGAATGTCCTATTGTGTTGATTATACCAACTCATATGCATAATCTGCCTTGAGTCCCTGTGAGAAAAGTGGACTACAAATGAATGAATATCTCATCCTAACCTGCCTTACTACATTGTTGTGAAGATAAGGGAGTGGGAGGCATCCCCCCTTGAGTGCCTTGGAGCGAAGTTAGATGAAGTATTTATTTATTTATTTATTTGTTTGTTTTTCTATTAGATTTATATATGGGCTTGGATCCTGTTGATCAGATCCACACATGTATAGGGGACTCTTGCTGTTCCTCAAGGTCTCTGCCCCGCGCAGCAGCATTTGTGGGGTATTTGCAGTCCAGTGGGGGGAAACGACAAATTTTGCATTCCAGTGGGCAGAAATCATAGGGCCCATCATAAATTTCAGTGAGATCCAAGCTGCAATAAATAAAGGCAGATGATTAACTACAAATGCTTTTAATCAATGGACAGATAGCCCTAAATGAAACACACTTAGATGTTCACAGTAACAAATGCAGAAAGCATTTGGCTCAGTGTCAGTTTAGTATTTTGGAGATGAAATCAACTGTGCATCTTTGTTTTCCTAGGTGCCTTTCTGTGTTGATACAGGGGGGGAGAAACACATACTCAACAAGATCCAGGGAAATAGGTTAAACAGGGCTGACTTTGATGTTCAAAGTCTCCCACACACAAAGGCTAAGGGCTGAGGCCACTACCAGCATGTAACAGAAATATATCATAGGCAGGTGTGGGGTGGGGATTCTATGCAGTTTGGGGTTCCTAGTAAGTAAGAAGGGACTGAGATCCTCAAAATCTGATGCAATAGAGTAGGGGAAGGGTTGTGGCTGAGTGGTAGAGGATCCACTTGGCTTGCAGAAGGTCCCTGGTTCCATCTCCAGCATATCTAGTTCAAAGGACAAGGAAGGAGGCGATGTGAAAGACCTCCGCCTGCGATCCTGGAGGGCCACTGCCAGTCTAAGTAGACAATACTGACTTTGATGGACCAAGGGTCTGATTCAGTATAAGGCAGATTCATGTGTGTTCAACTGCTATAATGATTATCTATATATCTAATAGTGAAGGTGCGCCGCCGCCGCTTCGGAGCCAGGGGGGAGAGAGAGCAGCGAGGCCCGAGCGGCTTGCAGCCGCCGGGCCTCGCTTCAGAGCCGGGGGGGAGAGTGCAGCGAGGCCCAAGCGGCTTGCAGCCGCCGGGCCTTGCTTCGGAGACAAGGGGGGGAAATCGAGACGGGGGGTGGAGGAGACGAGGGGAACCGGTGGGATGGGGGGAACTTACCTCCTCCTGCTGCTTCCTCCTCTGCCTCATAACTGTAGAGCTCCCCCCCGCGAGTATCGCGGGTCCCGCCCCTTGTCATCTATCTATTTCATTGTTATCCCTTCCTCCAATGTACTCAGAGCACCATATGTAGTTCCCCCCACTGCATTACTTAAACATCTGGTGTCACCAAGGTTTTGTTGCGCAATTAACCTGGAAAGCTTCTGGATGTAACACCATCCTCACTTTTTCTCAAATGTTTTAATTTATCCATAACATGAGAACACAAGATATGAGTACTGGAACACCTTAGAGATCAATAAGATTTTTCGGGTCTGAACTTTTAAGAGTCAAAACTCCCTTCGTCAGATGCCATCTCCTATGACTCTTTTTGTATTTTGTATTTTTCATATGTGCATGTGTGTGAGTGCACCTGGAAGACCTGGTGACCGCTGGTGACTGACCCCTACTGGGGGCCTGGAAGATATTCAGAGAGGTGGCTGAATAAAGCCTGCCCCCACCTCCCGACTGCTGGTATTCCAGGGAGGTCTCCCATCCAAGTACTTGCCAGAGTTGACCCTGTTTAGCTTCCAAAATCTGACGAGATTGGGCTTGCTATCCAGGTCAGGGCCCCCTCTCCCAAGACTCTTGAAAGCTCGTACACAGAAAATCTTGTTGGTCTCTGAGGTGCTACTGGGCTTGAATCTAGCTGTTCTATTGCAGACCAGCACGGCTCCCCTGTGAAACTGTCTTTAACACAAAACATTGGCTTAAACTGAGTCAGACCATTGGTTTATCAAGGTCAGGACTGGCTGCTCTGATTGGCTGCAGCTCTCCAGGGTCTCACATAGGGTTCCCAGCCTTCAGATGGGGCCTGGAAATCTCCCAGAATTACAGCTGTTCTCCAGATGACAGATCCCCTGAAGAAAATGGCTGCTTCATATGGTGGACTCTGTGTCATTATATCCCGTTGAGGTCCCTGCCCTCCCCAAACCCCATCCTTTCCAGGCTCCACCTCCAAATCTCTAGGACTTTCCCAACCTGTGCTGGCTGGCAACCCTAGTCTCACATCAACCACTGCGGTATATGGTAGAAAGTAGGGCTTTTTTTGTAGAAAAAGCACAGCAGGAACTCATTAGCATAACAGGCCACACCCAACAGCAGAATGCATTAGCATATTAGGCCACTCCCCCAACAGAGCAGCTCATTAGCATATTATGCCACACCCCACATTACTAGAAGTGTGGTCATCCAACCAGACTCACCTTTTGCTTCTTATTCTGTTTACCTTGTTTGTTGTCCAAACCCAGGGCCCTTTTTTGTAGCCGGAACCCTTTGCATGTTAGGCCACACACCCCTAATGTAGCCAATCTTAATGAGTTTCTGCTGTTGGGTGTGGCCTATTATGCTAATGAGTTCCTGCTGGGCATGGCCAACTCGGGAGCCAGCCAGAACTCCGTTCCTGTGCGTTCCTGCCCAAAAATAGCCCTGGTAGAAAGGTGACAGCGGGAAGGAAGTGTAGCATCAAAATATATAATGGGGAAACAGTCTTTTGGGAGAGTTTGTCTCTCTTGTGATTGAGGGATCCCTGACAATCTTCTCAGGATCCCCAGGGTTTCCTAGAACGTAGCTTGAAAACCACTGGACTAGAGATCTCCCCAAGGAAGCTTTGAAAACCACCAGAATCCATCTCCTCCAGCATAATAAAAACAATTCAAAGGCACTGATTTCATGCTGCAGTAAAAGGAAGCCCACCTGGCATTCATCTGGAGCACCTTTTGTCAGCCTGCCAAGAACTTCCTTGTGTTGTAGTCCACTTAAGATGACTGCTCAGCTGGCATCACTGAGTTTTATATCCCTGCGGGTTGGTCCGGGTTTTTTCTTTCTTTCTGTTTTAAAATATTCCTGATGTTTTGGCAAGCTAACCCATGAACTAAAAGTGCAGCAGATTTCTGAATGAATACCAGGTGGGCTTATTTGCACCCACCACCACCACCTTTGGTTTAAACCTACAGCTTTTGAACTATTTTTATATTGCAAAAGATTGCTCCTGGCATTTTTCAAAGCTTTGGGGATTTTTTGGAAGGGCTCGCCAGGGAGAAGATCCGGATGATTTTTTTTTTAGGACAAGATCGCTAAAATAAGCCACTTCCTTCACTTTCCTTTGGGTGTTCTACATGAACGCCTCCAAAGAAATAACATCAAAACTGGCATGGGTCTGTTCAATGTATACTGCTTCCTTAGGGTTGACAAGTCTGAGTTGGGAAACTCCTGGAGAGAAGGGGGCAGACTTTGGGGAGAGGAAGGGAGAGCTCAGAAAGGATGGAATACCAGAGAATCCACTCTCCAAAGCAGCCATTTTCTCCTAGGAAACTGATCTCTGTAGTCTGGAGATCACTTGTAATCAGAATCATAGAATCACAGAGTTGGAAGGGGCCACACAGGCCATCTAGTCCAACCCCCTGCTCAAGGCAGGATCAGCCTAGACTGAGCCTCCCTGACAAGTGTTTGTCCAGCCACTGCTTAAAGACTGCCAGGGAGGGGGAGCTCACCACCTCCCTAGGCAGCTGATTCCACTGTTCAACTCTTATTGTAAAAAAGTTCTGGAGCTCCCACCTGGAAGGTGACAACCCTACTCTTCCTGTTGAGCCCCAGCAGGTCCGTTGATCTCCCACTGAACATATTGCAACACTTCATCGTTTACCACAAAGTTGCACTCTCACAGAACTCCTAGACTGTCACTTTCTCAATATCAAACAGCTATATTGTCTTTCCACAATTTAGGAAGAATCCTTGGCAGGTCTAAAAGTTTCTGCAATAGGTCATAAGGAAGAAGAGGATGGTCTGCCTCCTCTGGTCTACAAGATCAGACACTATTGAGCACCAGTGTTAAAAAAAAAGGAAATGTGTACTCCATAGTGTTATATTGATACTCTAAGCTTAGTAATTGACACAGGTGAAAAATCCCAGAACTCGATAATGTGTATCTTTTCCTGAGTCTGTCAATTTCTGCAAGTTTTCACAACTGCCTCCAAATGCCTTTGCATTATAACCAGAGTTTATAGGGTTGGATCCCACAAATAACTAGCACAAATGTTGGCGGAGGTGGATCTTCCCCTTCTAGCTGCAGCCTTCTGTGATTCCCACTAAAAACCAATGCTCAGGTTTGGGGGACCCTAATAGACAAAAAGCCAAATGACAGAGAGTGGAGGTGCAGCATGAGAGGAAATTGGGCAAAATCTCCCCTCCTTCTTGAGTTGGTTGAAAAAAACTAGTGTATGTGAAAAACCAATAAAATTGGCTTTTTCCCAGGCTTTCTCATTGGCTCACAGGTCCACCAATGTCCTGTCAGACATTACCTCGAGTATACAAATTCCCATGCTGACTTCTCCCTGACCTGTCAGACCCACCCAGGTTCCTGGCCTTTTGGTCTACCCCTTAGCCTGAGGCACACAAGCAGTATTACTGAACTCAACAGTTAGCAGCCCTAGGCATTTGAGAGTCCATTAAAGGTGAAGTGTGCCATTGAGTCACAACCAGTTCATGGGGTTTTCAAGGCAAGAGACGTGAGGAGGCGGTTTGCCATTGCCTTCCTCTGCATAGCAATCCCTATTTTCCTTGGTAGATTCCCACACGAGTACCAACCCTGTTTAGCTTCTGAGCTCAGATGAGATTGGGCTAGCCTGGGCTATTAGTCCTTGCAAAACTCCGCCCTCATTCTGAGGCCCAGAGCTTTCCTTATAGATCATGATCTGCGACCCGCACTTAATATATCTTACTTCAGTATTCCCTCAGAAAGTCACACATTTGATACAACTAAGCATTTAAACATACTACTCATTGTCCAGACCTGGATAGCCCAGGCAAGCCCGATCCCCTCAGATCTCGAAAGCTGAGCAGGGTTGACTCTGGCAAATACTTGGATGGGAGACCTCCTTGAAATACCAGCAGTCAGGAGTACAGGGGCAGGCTTTATTCAGCCACCTCTCTGAATATCCTCCAGGCCCCCAGTAGGGGTCAGTCACCAGAGGTCGCCATAACTTCCAGGTGCACGCACACACACATGCACATATGAAAAATACACAAAAGTCCCCCCAAATACTACTAACTTTCTGAACACTTTACCCGCTTCAGTACTTTTGCTATGCCCTTTTGACCTGCTTACTTGCTGTTTTTCCTTAACATCGTTTCCCTCCATTTTTTGCCCTCAGTACCCTCTACCTCATTTGCCCATATGCAGTTTAATCCAGTTGGTCAGGATGTTCGAGAATCCTTTGTTTATGAATGTAGCATCACCTGATAGGTAGTTTGTGCCATCACTGACGAATCATGTGGCTCACCACAGCCAGTAACGTTAGTAAGGTCCAGTGAAGCCAGACACTGTGAGGGCAAAGGAGGAAAATGTTGCCAAAAACCAGTCATGAAACAATGTACTGTTTTTTGCAGTGGAGGCAGAAAGTAGGTGAAAACGGGATGTGCTTTTCAACGCTTACAAAGACAAATATGAAACAAGGCAAGTCATGTCAGCGCAGTTCTGATCACATCATTTCATTTTTTCCACTGAGGGCAGTTTGTTTGTCTTCGTTCGAGAAATCGTTTTTAGGGCACACGAGCAAAACTCAGGTTTGAGGGCACAGCCCCAAATGCGAGAAAGAACATAGATAAAGTTATGATTACTAAGCACACTCCCCAGGGGGGGAAAGAACAGTATCTGAAAAAAATAGTATTTATTATCCATAGTTTTGACATTGCTAATATTCTGCAGGAAACTGTGATGTCATTTCCTTTCAGCTGCCTAGTTACATAAATGCTGGAAAACCTCCATTTCAAACAACCCTCAAACAGATGGCTATGTGTGAAAAATGCCTGAAAGTGAGAGCAGCCACTGACTGTAAAAATGTTCCCCCCGCATATGGTATAATGTTTATTTTACAGCCAATCTCTCTCTCTCTCTCTCTCTCTCTCTCTCTCTCTCTCTCTCTCTCTCACACACACACACACACACACACACACACACACACATGTGGCTCATTCTTCTAATTTTTCCAGGCACAAATCCCTGGGAAGTAACTATATGCTAGCAAAGCAAAATAAATTAAAATTATTAATATATATATATAATAAGTTACTTGAGCAGAACATGGCCTTGTGGCTTAGAGTCTACTAACCAGAACAAAGAAGCAGAGCAAAAGAAACGTGAGTGTAAAATGTGTCATTCGCTTTGGTACTTGAACAACGAACTTTAAAAGGCCTCAACAACGAAACTGCAGGAAATAAATTTTTATTGTGACTTTTTCAAAGGTAGGTATGTGTAAGTTTACTCCCAGAAATCAATCCTTGGTGTAATAACAATAGCTTTATGAGACCTCCACTACCCTCTGGTAAGGTTGCCATCCCAGCGCTGGCGACTGGTGGAAGACTGGGGAGGGTGGGGACTTAGCAAAATGGCATCATGCAATGCCACCATGTCACTTCTGGCTGAGTGTAACTGGAAGTGACACCACCATATCATGCAGTACTCTTGGATTTCCCCAAAATTCTATGGTAAAAACCATAGAGGTCAAGGAGATTTCTAGAGTGTCATGCGAGGTGGTGACATCAACCATGCCGTTTTTGCTATCACCTCCTTGCAGCATTTGGAGATGTGCAGAGCAACACAACACTTTCAAAGTGGGTCACCTCACAAGTCAGTTTTGGCACCTGTGTCCTCCTGAATCATGGCACACGTATCATGTAGTTTGGCCCTTAGTCAGTAGCAAAGAAAGCCAAATGTGGTTTACAGTGCAATCCTGTATAATGTTACTCCAGCCTGAGCTCATTGGTTTCAGTGGGTTTCAACAGAAGCAGCTCTGCAAAGAAGTGCACTGTAAAATCCCTTGTATGGAAAAGGTCATTGGGGTTTGGGTCAGTAAAATCAATTAGCAAAGTGGCCTTGGAATTATACAGAGATGAAAGGATGTTATCAGATTCAGAGCAAATTATATACAGTAAACCCAGATAAGGACAACATCCCTGTTGGTCTACATGTATGTGTGCACATGAGAGATAACATAAGAACATAAGAAGAGCCCTGTTGTATCAGACCAATAGTCCATCTAGTTCAGCATCCTGTCTCACACAGTGGCCAACCAGTTCCTCTGGAGGGCCAACAACAGGGTATAGAGGCGGTGGCCTTCCACTGATGTTGCCTTCTGGTTTTGTGCCTCTGAATGCGGAGGTTCCCCACAGTTACCATGGTTAGTAGCCATTGAAAGACGTAAGCTCCATGAATTTTTCTAATCACCTTTTAAAGTTGTTTGTTACTGTGGCCATCACTACATCCTCTGGTAGCACATTCCACATTTTAATCACACTGTGTAAAGTAGTATTTCCTTTTGTTAGTCCTGAATCTACCGCTCATCAGCTTCATTGGATGCCCTCGAATTCTAGTCTTTTGGAGAGGGAGGAAAATTTCTCTGTCAGCTCTCTCCACTAGGGATGGGCATGAACCAGCTCACAAACTAAAGTTTGTGACAAATTTTGGCTGGTTCGTGGTTTGTGAAGTGAAGTTTGTGGCAGGTCAACCAGCAAGAACTTTCCATGAACTTTCCAGCTATTTGTAGTGGTTCGTGAACAGATACATTGCCAGACAGTGTCCGCTCATTCTAAATGTTTACAAAACTTTAAAGCAACAGGAAGGCAGAACTTGGAGGGCAGGTAGAGGAGCATCCGGAGGAGTTCCCCTGAGACTTTGATGTCTCTAGCTTGCACTGGATCTGTTCTATGCACTCCTGAACCTGTGTCTGTCAAAATGACCGCCTGTCATTGACTTTGCAAGTGCAAGTTAGAGACACTCAACCTATGCAAGTTAGAGACACCAAACTCTTAGGGGATCTCTGGATGACTCTTCTCTACCTGCTCTCCAGGTTTGGTGAGGATTGGATTTATGGTATCCAAGTTACAACCAGTGTTCCCTCTAAGCTGAGTTAGTGTGAGCTAGCTCACAGTTTTTTAGCCTCTGGCTCACAGATTTTTTTCTCAGGAAGGATGGCTCCAGAGCACACTGATTTAATGCAGCAGCCAAATTGCTTGCTCAGACGTTTAATGCCAGTAACTCACAAAGTAGAATTTTTGCTCACAAGTCTCCACAGCTTAGAGGGAACATTGGTTACAACCCCCCAAAGAAGGCACCCCCAGGAAAGTGCTTTCTGGAGAAATTATAATCCTCGCCAAACCTGGAGGGCTGGTAGAGGACAGTCAGCTGGAGATCCCCTGTGAGTTTGGTGTCTCTGTCATGCTGGGGGCCCTTTCTATTGAGTTACAAACCTTACAAACCAAACCTGTTCATTTAGCCCCTAAAAGTTTGTGAAGGTTCGTGGTTCCCAAACCAGGCACACCACGATCCACAAACCAAGCTACATTTTCCAAGTTCATGCCCATCCCTGCTCTCCATCCCGTGCATAATTTTATAGACCTCTGTCATCTCCCATTCTTAGTTGTCTCTTTTTAAAAATGAAAAGACAGATAGATCAGAGATCCCTAAATGGAGATGTCCCTGCAATTCTGCACAAATCAAGTTGTACGCTGAATGGGGAGATCTCATCACCTCCACAAACACAGCAGCCTTTTAAGAATTCAGTGCCACTGATCCATGTGCAAAAAGGTGGGGTTGCATCCAGTGCAGCATTTCTGTGGGCACAAGGGTTTCCTCCAACTGAGCACAACTTTCTCCTACCTCCTACAGCAACCCAAAATGCCCCACCAAATCCTGTTCCTGGGGCAGAGGGAGGCCCCAGGAGAACACCTCCATTTTCCTGGGGCAGAGGGAGGCCCCAGGAGAAGGATTTGGGGAGGCACTTTGGGCTGCCGTGGGATCAGGGAGCCACAGAAGTCACACTCTGCAGGTGGAATTGCTTGTGCCCATGGAAACATTATTCTGGACCCAACCTCCCTACGTCTGTACAGCATTCTCTGAATCAGAGACTTCCCTTTACTGTTGTGTTCTAGTAGTCATGTTTCACAGTGTAACCACATCCAGAAAAATCCCTGCACTCCCTTGCCTATAGTTGTATTTTATATTTGTATTTTCTAAAAAGAAAAGCAGTGGGTAAAACTGAAAAGGCTGTTTTTCTCAAAACCCACCCACTTATTATTCTTCCCATAAATAACTTTCTGTCCTACCACCTCGATCCAGTTTCATCTCAAAACCCATCATGCTTTTCTGCCGCCCTGCAAACTAACCACAGTTTTGTTGTTGCTGCTATTTTGCAGTGTAAATAAAATACATTTTTGTTGTGCAGTGTCTTTGCCCAAGTGGAGAAGGAATTAATGGAAAGATAATGTAGCTAGGTGCTCCTTCACTGTATTTCACTTGTCTCTCTCTACTGTGGAACCATCTTGTACATCTCCAAGGAGATGGGTGGGCCCTTCCCTCTAATGCCTCCAGAGACACAGGAATCCACAGTGGTGAAATCATGGAGCCATAGATCCCCAAGCTGTACTATGTCACTCAAAGGGCCAAGGATCAATGCTGTTAACCAAGAGAACAATGCTGAAGAAAATAGTAGCCATTGTACCAAGTGTCATGAACCATAATTTTTTTTTGCTTTTTTACTCATTGCCCTGCACAAAGAGCTTTGGAAAGAGACTGACATCCATGTTTGCGAATGTTCTTTCGGGGCTTTTGCATGTGCCAGGTCACGAAAGAACCATTTTGAGGAGATGCTCATTGCTAAAAGGTAGGACTTTGCCCTCCAGCTTTTTAAAGCTTCTCTTGGGACAGGCTGCCTAAACCTCACCAAAATATACTAATACGTTCCATATGCCCTGTTTTTTTTCCCCCTTTAAGAACACATTTTCAAAGCAGCAAATGTTTTGACGGATCGGCTCGCGGAGGGCCTGAATGCTGTTATACACATCGTTTAGCATTTCACAAGGCCCCCACTGTTAAATTCTGGGAACAAGGCCAGAGCGCCCTACCTAATGTTGAATTAACAAGCTCCAAAAAGAGAGCAAGAGTTTTGATGTGGGCGGAGGCGATGGAAGCGGGAGAATTCTTAACTATTGTGCAGCCCTAGAGCATATCTGGAATTAGGGGGGGGGTCATTTCTCTCCTTTCCTTTTTGCAGTCCTGGTCCTTTCCCTGGGAGGTATGTTTGGGGGACTGGATTTGGCACCTCAGAGAAACCAAGAACCTTTATACAAAAATGAAACCTCTTTACCGAGAAAATGAAAATAGAGGTTCTCCGGACACATGGGATGTGTACAAACTCATATTTTATTTTATGTGTTTATTTTTAAACGTATACCCTGCCCCTCCCCTGGATCACAGGGCTCGCGGTGGCTCACAACAGTCAATAAAACGATCTATAAGTAGAGATAAAACATACTTACATACATATTAGACCAGACTACTGATCACTCTTCAGCTTCAGATGGCTAAACTCAACGGAATTGATCCAGGTAATACTGGCATTCTTATCCAATGGACCCATGGCCAAGTGCGAATGAGAACTGGCTGACACTTTACGATGCCTTAAATCGTGTCTTTCAGTGAATCCTGGCTTGCTTTGTAATACTAAACAGAAGGCTTAGAAAAGTGAGATTTTTCTGAGAAAGAAAGAAAGAAAGAAAGAAAGAAAGAAAGAAAGAAAGAAAGAAAGAAAGAAAGAAAGAAAGAAAGAAAGAAAGAAAGAAAGAAAGAAAGAAAGAAAGGACCTCAGTATGCAGGAATTCACTTCAGACCCCAGATGTCAAGAAGACTGAGGGAGCCATTTTTCTTCCTCTGATCTCTCACTCTTAACAAACCAATCTCCAGACTCCAGCTGAGAGCTTGGAAGAAGGATTTATAGGGTGGGGTGTTAGATTCTTTTCTCTTGAGCTGCAAAACTGTCTAAGGCTAACTAAGGAAGGAAGGAAGGAACAATAACCTACAACAGATATTACAATGTGGCAACCCTCAAAGCAACCGGTAGCCCTCAAAGCAACCAGTGAGGTAAATTTTACAAAGAGGGACTATTTACTAACTACGACATCTCCTGTTCTTTGACTTCCCTGAGGAAGGGCTATGATTCGGTAGTGGTGTACTTGCCTTACATTCAGAAAGCCCCAGTTTGGTCCCTTTCATCTCCAGTTACAGCATCTCAGGTAGGAGGTGCTGGAAAATACCTTTCTCTACCTGAGACCTCAGACAGCTACTGACAGGTAGAAGAGACAGCATGCAGCTAGAATGGGTCACTGGTCTGAATTAATATAAGGGAGCTCAACATGTTTCCTCCAGTTCCTTTGGCTCACTTTAAAACAGGAGTGTGTTTTGGGTCACCCATGTCCACTTCCTTTTTCCTGGTTCTGGTGCTCCCCAGCCTAGAGTAGGAGTTCTCCTCAGTCTCTGCTTTTGAAGACAGGGCACATTACAGACTGATTCTCACAAGGGGGACTGACCTCCCCATGAAAGGTGGGGAGCTACTTGCCAACTGACATGGTCGTAGAGTTGCCAGGTCTGGGTTGAAAAATACCTGGAGACTTTGGGGGTGGATCCAGGAGAGGGTTGGGTTTGGGGAGGGGAGGGACCTCAGCATGGTGCAATGCTACAGAGTCCACCCTTCAAAGCAGCCATTTTCCCCAGGGGAGCTGATCTCTGTGAGCTGGAAATCAGTTGTAAAAATGGGAGATCTCCAGATGCCACCTGGGGGTTGACAACCCTAGATGGCTGGGGCCTTCCCTCAACCTCCAGCCAACCACTGCTGTTCAGCTGGGAGGCAAGCAGTGGCATCCTAAAGAGACTACCACTGCTGATCAGCTGGGAGTCAAGATGTAGCTTTTCCCCACCCCATGCTGGTCCATCCCCTGACACTTATGTCACACAATCCAGCACAGTGCTAGGCATGCTTAACTCTGTGGACTTAAATGTTCCTAACTGAGTGATAGATTCTGGATTTTATATTCATTTCAGCAGTTGGGTTGAACTTACATTCATTTTCATGCATAAGGATCCTCTGGAATGATGAATGTATTTACAACAATGTATATAGCCGGGAAAGGAAAACCAAACAGGATCTGGTTTATCAGGGAGTTGACGTGTTCAAAAATATAATATAAATAATGGTGGCTTCCTCTTGCTGGCAACTCTTGAGAGTTTTGTTTTGGGGTGTTTTGTGTTTTTGTGTTTTTTTTGCTAAATCAGCAAGAATAAATGGAAAAAGAGAGGAAGCCAGGAGAAGACTGACAGCATAAAAGGCCAAATGAGCAGCTATTTGTAAAGGACTATATGGAAGGGTGGGTCAAGAAGATTAACAGGCCAATACTGTGTGCCTCCTCTCCAGTTCAGAGGTGATACAATGACTGCGGAGCTAGCATAGGATCGTTGCTGCCACCAGCCAGATTCCCAAGATAATGAATTATAAGACAAGGCCAGCAAGGTTTCCCCTAAAGATATCTTCTTGTGCCCAAACATGAGATCTGCCACAACAACAAGGTTTTGCCCAGAGATGTGTTCTTGTGCCCATAACAATTACCTACTCAGAGAGTCACCCGCTTGGGGGAGGGGGGTGCATGCACAGAAATGCTTTAAAATCGAATCCCTTCTCTCCCTGAAACTTGCCCTGCTTGCTGTGTGAACTATATAATCAGACTACCACACAACACAGCTTTTGGTTTGGCATCTGAGCCAATTCGCTTGGTGGTTTCTTCTCGCCCCTAATCCAGACCTAAAATTCTGTCTTGTTCTTGGGTATGTTTGTTTTGGAAGATTCGGGAGCTCTTATTTCTGGAAAGGCAATACAATAAGGCAATCAGTGTACATGAAGCTGCCTTACACAGAGTCTTTCAAGGTCAGAATTGCCTACTCTTCCTAGGGTCTCAGGCTGAGGCCTTTTACATCATCTGCCATCTGATTGGAGGTACTGGGGATTGAAACTGGGAACTTGCCCATGCAGAGTAGATGCTCTGCCACTGAGCCACTGCTCTATCCCTAATCTGCCACTAAACTAAGACTTGCTTTTTTTGAAAAAAGCGTCTTGCTGAAAAGCTCAAAATTACCAAGGTGCCTTGACAAACTGGAGTCCCCACAAGCTGATATGCTAAACTAATTGAAGTGTAGCGTCCTGGTTTGTGGGGAGGAAAGAAACTCCAATTTGCCAAGGAACTTGCATTCAGGTGTCCTGGCAAACTGGAGTTTATTCAGACAAGGAAGTTTTTGATCAAGTTCCATGCATGAGGGGCGGAGGGAAGAAAGTACATAACCCTGTCAACAAGCTGTGTTCCTGCCAGATTCTCTTTATTTACGGCTTCTTCTGACATCTGAATGCAGCTAAGATTGTTGTGAATCAGTCCTGCTACCCAGCTGGTGACTGTGCTGCAGTTGTAGACTATAGCACTAGGTTTGGAAATCAGCTCCTGAGAATCTCGGTGTTATTTTTTTTTAAAAAAAATGTCTTAGTCACCAGGACTATGAAAACAGATTTCACAGAGCATAGCCAACACCGGCTGAAATCTCAGAAGTGAATGAATTAAGTTTGATAAACCACATACAATGTCTACAAAAGCAGGGTAGGATCCTGAACTGGGCCTTCTCAGATCATGGAAATTATGCTTCTTAAAACAGTGCAAAATGGCATTGGCCTTTTCTACACATTATTGAGTTCAGATTGCTTTGTTACCGTTCAGTCTCGCTCTGACGCATGGCTGTCCTGCTATTGATCAGCCAGCATCCACCCAACCTTCTTCCTAATCATCAGTTACTAGGGTTGCCAAGTCCCCGCTGTATGTACAGCGGGGGACTCCAGCTTCATTCCGGGAGCGTCCCCGCCGCAATCACGTCACCCAGAAGTAACGCAACCACATCGGGCACGCCGGGGGCGGGGCCACAATCATCCGAGGGAAAACCATAGAGTTTTCCCTCAGATGACCGCAGCCCCGCCCCCAATGCGCCCGACGTGACTGCGTCACTTCCGGGTGATGTGCTGACGCCAGGCATGTCACGTGCTTGGGGGGTGGGGTTCCCCCTGGGGCCCGATCTGCCGGTGGCAGGTAACGGGATTCTCGAGTGGGGGTTTCCCCGCCCCCCGGGGGACTTGGCAAGTCTATCAGTTACAGCCAGGATCTGAAACTTCAGCAGTATAGATCAAGAAGAAGAGGAGGAGGAGGCGGAGGAGATTGGATTTATACCCTGCCCTTCACTACCCAAGAGAGTCTCAGAGCGGTTTACAAACTCCTTTTACTTTTCCCCTCCCCACAACAGACACCCTGTGAGGTAGGTGGGGCTGAGAGAGCTCTGACAGAAACTGCTCTTTTTCAAGAACAGCTGTGCTAGAACACTGGCTTGCCCAAGGTCATCCAGCAGGTGCAAGTGGAGGAGTGGGGACTCAAACCCAGTTCTCCCAGATTAGAGTCCACTCACTTAACCACTACACCAATCCGGCTCTCTGTGGGAAATGCTGTGGGATCATGTATAGTTATAGCAGCCTTTAGTGCAGACCCATAGCCAGTGGTGGGCGCTGGGCCTCCTATCTAATCTGCATACCCTCACCCAATCTTACGGTTATCCTTATTTGAATTAGTGCCCCGGGAACCCTAACCCCCCCATGAAAAAATTCCTGGCTATGGGGCTGCTACTCATACCAGCCTCCATGCCTGCCCAGCTCCTACCCTCCTGTTGCCTCCTTGCTTGTCCACTGAAGGCCAGAACAGCTGTCTGCCAGGTGATGAAGGAAATCTGGAGGCTTTGCAGGTCAAAGACGTATCTGCCCTTACTTGCTGACATAAGAACACTAAAGCTAAGGCACAATGTATATGTATCGAAACCATCAAAACCCTAATTCCACTGAGACACAAGCCAAGAAAAGCCTGCACTCTAGGAAAACATTCCCAGAGCATGGGTGGCCTGAAAGGAGCTGACCACATGAGAATACCTCCGGCCAAGAAAAGCTGTACTCACAGGACTTCAAAACCCAGGAAGAAGCCCTGGTCTTGCTGATCTTGGTATGTATGGGCTCTGTGAGGATGCGGTGGCCATGAGAGGACAGTTACTTAATGACACTGCTTAGCTCCAGTTTACCACATTCTGTGACTTCCTGCTCGTTACAGATCCCAATGTCTGGCTAGTCCCTTCCTGTTTTATAGGCCTGCTCTTGATGGGCTTCGCCAGCTCTCTTGAATGATGCAGATAGGATTATGTCCCATTTGATTGTCATGCAGTTTCTAAGAAGACACCCAAGTGGCTGTGCTATCTCCACAGTCTTATTTTTTTTTTTAATAAAGATTTTATTGGCTCCCCTAAAAAGGGGAGGTATTTCGCTTAAAAGAAAAAATGGGAAGGGTAGACAGTGGGGGAAAGAGAAAGCTGAGTGATATATAAACTGGTAAATTAAACTGTTAGTAATGTCCAATTAATCTTCTTGGGCTTCTTCTGTGTGTTGTCAAACTTCTTTTCATAGTCCTGTCACATGTAGTTCTCTGTTAGTATCTTAGTAATGTTCCTTTGAATTTCTGTTAATAAAAAAAAGTCTCTTCTGTGCACATTCAGAACCGCTTCTTTGCGTGCTGGGTACTTTTACTGTCGCTGACGTGGAGGAGCTTCCTCTGTTGTCTTCTCCTTCCGGCTTGTTAAATCCTCCTTCGGGTTGTTGTTAATACTCTCAGTTCATGCACTATAAATCCTCTTCTTTTCATGCCATTACCGGAGGTCCCCAGTTTTGATAATGGTATTAATTTCATTTTCGCTTTTATA
>NW_015172005.1:1946716-1971925 GCF_001447785.1 Gekko japonicus | reverse complement strand
TAAAATGTGCTCCAGAGAGACAAAACTTTTTCTCGCTTTGTTTCAAATACATCAAAGGAAAACATCACTGTCCGCTCGATCCATTCCCCCCCCTCCTTTTCTTTTTCGCTTATGCAAATGGAGGGTTAACCTCTTCGCCTTTTTCGCTGGGAGGGGGGGGAACGTTTTTAGTTCTTTTTCTTTACATTTGACAACTCACAGTTAAGCCGATCTTTTCTTTTTCTTTTTCCATTTTTGCGGATGGTCGCTTTATCACTCGGTGACGTCTGGTGGCTCCGCTAAACCCCGTTCGGGGTCGCTCACGCAGCAAGGTCCATTGGGGCAGGGCATGGTGGGAGCCTCGCTCTCCGACCTCTCGGTCGAAAGAGCGACTCCCCCCTAGTGCGCCCTAAAGCGCCCCGGATCCGAGCTCCTCTCTCCTGAGGGGCTCGTTCGGGTCTCCGCTCGCGCGGATTCCCTCCTCCACCGCGGGCAGGCGAGGCGCCCTGGGGAGCGACCCGAGGAAGAGTCCGCCATACGCGGGAGCCAGACTGGAAGCCTCTCCACAGTCTTATTTGAAGCCTTCTGGTTGGTTATAGATCCCTAGGAAAAAGCTGTGGGCTCATGTGGCGCTACAACAGCCTTCGTGTTCACTCATGCCAGGTGTGTGGCTGCCCTACTCCTTCTCTCCCTGTGGTCTCCTCAAACGTCCACTGATGGCCAAAACAGCTGGTGATCAGCAGACAAGCCAATATTGTCCTACCTACCTACACTATATGTCCTGTAACCAATCCTTTCAGCTGGACAATTTCAGAAAACAACCCTCAAAAGTTCAACCAACATATTTAGGGATGCCTCAGATTTCATGTCAAAGGTGTTCAACAGTCAGACTTAACATGTTGGACTGTAGTGATCAGATGTGAGACAATTGAGGAGAAGCAGAATAGGTTTCTATACTCCACTTTTCTCTACCTTAAGGAGTCTCCGAGCTGCTTGCAATTATCTTCATTTGCTCTCCCCACAGCAGTCAGGTTGGTGGGGCTGAGAAAGTTCTGAGGGGACTGTGACTGGCCCATGGTCACCCAGCAAGCTTCATGGGGAGGAGTGGCAAATCAAATTCGGTTCTCCAGATTAGAGTCCAACAATCTTAACCACTACTTCACGTTGGCATCAGGTCTTTTCAGTCAGGTACTAAAGAAATTGAATGACTGCCAAACAAGCTTGCATCATTGTTGTTGTTCCCCCCAACCCCCCCCGTCCATGCACAAAAATGCTGCCAATCCAAAAAGATAGGCAGCCATTAACATTATGAATGTCTACTTAGAAGAACACCAAAAGGTAGAATTTTTTAAAAGCCCAGCCTTCTTGATTAATATTATTTTTATTTAGTTGTGGCTGATTTAAGTCTATTTAAACAATTGCCTGTCAGGCAGACCAACAGCGGGGCAGGGACAGGGCATATAAACCTCAATGGGGCAAAAGGTCAGTTGTGCTACATACTGGACTTTTAGCAAGGAATACAGTGAGGAAACTTGCCAAACAACCAAGAACAAGTCAACAGACAGACCAAAAAACCCCAAAACACCCCACCTTTCTTTTTTTAAAAAAAAAACAAAAACAATTTTATTAGGATATATTAATAAATCAAACATACATCACATTATTAGCTAACATACATCCTTTTCTCCTGTTTCCCCACCCCTTCTGACTTCCCACAGTGCTCCAACCTCCAGCCCAAACTTATATTTCCCTCTTCACCCTCTCATTTATTACTCAAGATCTACAGGTAACATATCTTTAAGTATTGTTCTTAAACGACTGTAAGAGCAACACCCACCTTTCAATAATCAGCTGTATTAGAGCAACCCCAGGCAGATTCCATACTTCCCCTCCATCTTGATAGTTCCCGGTGGTCGGCCATGTTGGTCAGAAGCAGCAGAACAAATTTAGAGTCCAGTGGCACCTCTAAGACCAACCAAGGTTTATTCAAGGTATCTTAAAACATCTTCATCATGTTACATGTTAATTTGCTGTTCAGCCTCTGTCTATAAGTTTGAACTCTCCCTTCCATTCCAGTGTATTTGAAAAAGTGTGCATGCACACGAAAGCTCAGGGCTATTTTGGGGCAGGAACGCACAGGAACAGAGTTCCGGCTGGCTCCTGAGTTGGCCACACCCAGCAGGAACTCATTAGCATAATAGGCCACACCCAACAGCAGAAACTCATCAGGATTGGCTACATTAGGGGGTGTGTGGCCTAACATGCAAAGGGTTCCTGCTACAAAAAAGCCCTGGGTTTTGACAACAACCAAGGTAAACAGAATAAGAAGCAAAAGGTGGGTGTGGCTAGATGACCACACTTCTGGTAACATGGGGGTGCGGCCTAATATGCCAATGAGCTGTGCTGTCAGGGGTGTGGCCTAATATGCTATTAAGTTTCTTCTGTTGGGTGTGGCCTACTATGCTAATGAGTTCCTGCTGGGCTTTTTCCACAAAAAAAGCCCTGCGAAAGCTCATATCTTGAATAAACCTTTGTTGGTCTTAAAGGTGCCCCTGCATCTAGTTAGCTTGTTTTCACAAGGCTGCTGATTGCTCCACCTATTACTTTTACTTCTCTCTTCATTGCCCCAGGTGTTGGTTCCATGAGCACCAGTCCTGGCTGCTACACTGGACCATTAATCAAGTTGCCTACATCTAAAGGTGCCCCTGTTGTAGCATCTGGCATATAATCTCGAACTACAACTTAGCTTGGTGTTGTCTGTCCCCCTCTGCCATTAACCCACCACCTCCCTGCCTTTTGGGGGAATCTTTGTTGACAAATACAAAGTCTCCATAAAAAATTCGGCAGTGAACTACCACTCCATTCTAAGCAGTTCGGAAAGAATTCATCCTGGTTGCCGAGCAATGTTGCCCAGTGAACCCACGGACGCTAATTAAATTGTAATAAACAAAAAAAAAAGTTCCACTTCTTTAACCGATGTCCTAGCTGGGAGCCAAAAGCTGTCGTTTTTTTACTGCTTTTTGCTACAGCTGTCAAGCCGCCATCCAAATAGTGAGTCACTAAAACCCCACACCCCTTCCCTGCTGCTGGGAGAAAAGATGGAGCCTGCTTAAAAGATCAGTGAGCCAACCCAGTGCCTCATACAAAACCATTGCTTGTAATGACGCTGTGATACGATATCTTGGCGGTCCACCCAGTCCCCTGGCAGAGCCGCTCTGGATGTTGCAAAGAAGCAGGAAAGCACGCAGCTTCACCCTCTTCATCCCACACTTCTGGAGTACTGCAATAAAAAGAGTGTATGAAGTGTCAATGCACAAGTCATCTCCATATCTGGGGCTTTTGCATTTGTAAAAAGGTAAAGGTAAAGGTTCCCTTGCTCAAAAGCCAATTGAGTCCAACTCTAGGGTTGCGGTGCTCATCTCCGTTTTAAAGCCGAAGAGCCAGCACTGTTCTAAGACGTTTCCGTGGTCATGCGGCCGGCATGACTAAACACCAAGGCGCACGGAACGCTGTTACCTTCCCACCGAAGTGGTACCTATTTATCTCCTTGCAATTTCTTGCTTTCGAACTGCTAGGTTGGCAGGAGCTGGAACTAGAGATGGGAGCTCACTTCGTCTTGCGGCACCCGGGTCTCGAACTGCTGCAGTTCAGCGTCTTAACCACTTGAGTTATTTGTAGTTATTTATTTTATTAAACTATGTATATCCTGACTTTCTCTTGTGGCTCAAAGCTGCTTGGGAGTGGTGGGAAATGCTGTCTAGCCACAGTTGACTAATGGCAATCTTGTAGCGTCTACCGAGCAAGAGACGTTCAGAGGTGGGTTGCTTGCCTCTGTGCAGCAACTCTGCTATTCTTTGGTGGTCTCCCATCCAAATACTGACTAGCTCCAACCCTGCTTAGCTTCTGAGATCTGACAAAATCCAGCTAGCCTGGGCCTTCCAGGTCAAAGCCAAGGCTGCTTACAATTCCAAAATTAAAAACTTACAAAATTCTATAAAACCCACTAACACCCCCCTCCCCAATGCCTGCTGCTTAAACCCCACTGAAAGCCCTTGCAAATTTTAACAAGTTCTTAAGCTTCCTGTTTGCCCAGAAGCAGCAGACAAGTTCCCACCCCTGAATTCCAGAACCTGCCAGGACTCTTCATTCTGTCAGGGCTATATGGTAAAAAACCATAGAGATAGGTGAATTCCTAGAGTGTAAAGACAACACTTCCAAGTACAAACTGGAAGTGACATCACAACATTCTGCAACACCACACAATGTCGCTGCCTGCCTCCAAAACATTACCAATGCTTGTCAGTGCTTGGTTAGCAACACTACAAGTTCTTCATCATATTTGACAACTTGCTTATATTTCCATTCTATCACTTCTTTACATAGTCAAAGCTCCTCTGTATGAAGCGTGCATGACTGTTCGGATACCCAGCATTTGTCTTTGTGAAATGACTGTTCAAAACTGGCACATAGTAGGTCTTCCTGTACTGTGGGGTCCTTTACAGGATAACATGACCATATAGGAGGACCTGCTTTTCTGTGAGTGCTGCCTATGTGGCCGAAGTGATCTTTAAATGATTCAGTCACGGTGGAAGGTACTGTGTGCATTGCCTTTTCCACAGACTCCCTCCTGGTAATTGGCCCATATGACTAGACTATTTAAATATTGCCCTAAAACTGGGGGGGGGGGGTATTCACATAAATGCAGGCCTCTAATTGGCTAATGTTTACCAGGCCTCTCTACTACCTTTGAATGCTGATGAGGGATCACAGAGTAGCAAGCTTTGATTCTGGTTGCCCTGTGGATCATTCTGTCCTACAGGCTTGGCCTGAAGTGGCATCTCTGGGGTGGAGTACCAGGCCCCAGGACAAAAGGAATGGTTATGAATGATTCTCAATGACTGTAAATTTACCTCAGTGGGTATTGCTTGTTAGGAAATGGGTCATCCAAGCATCTGTGAGGGCTTGGAGAGATGACCTCTCTCCCAGCTGAAGGGAAGAGACAGTTATGTGTATGTGTGTGAAGAAAGAGTCGCTGGCAGCAGAATATCTCTTTGGAATACCATCTTCTAGATGGGGCCTACTAGGGTTGCCAACCACCCCTCCCCCCGGTTTGCCAGGGGTCCCCCATTTTAGGGAGGGTTCTACCCACCGGCAGGGGAAGCCCCACCCCCAACACCCACAGCCACCCCTCTCCCTTCTCTCTTGAGAGAGAGGGATGGCTGCCTTTAAGTGCGTGGAATGGAACCCGTGTTTCCTCCCATGCCCAATCTCCAGCCAGCTTCGTGCACTTCAAAGGGAAACGCGGCTGCTCTTAAAGGGGAAACGCCAGCTCCTGCACTTAAAAGGGAAACGCCGGCTCATTTAAGTGCAGGGAACTGCTGTTTCTGGAGATCCGGCGTGCGGGCAGGTGGGGGGGCGGCAGACATCCCCAACGTGATGTCATCACGTCGGGGATGCCCCGCCCCCTCCAGGAACCCCCGCTGGGGGTGGAAGATGGACTTGGCAACCCTAGGGCCTACTGTTCTCCTAGAATTACAACCCAAACTACAGCAGTTCCTTTGGAGGAAATGGCAGCTTTGGAGGGCGGGTTCTATGGTATCTGAGCTCCATCTCCTCCCCAGTCCCTCCCCAGACACTGTCCCCTGACCTCCAGGGATTACTGATGCGAGACTTGGCAGCTCTTCAGTGGCATCAGATGGGGGGTAGCTGATCTGCTGCCTTATACAATTGCCCCCACCAGTGCTCTCAATGTAGTGGTTAGACTAGATTCTGGGAGAACTGGATTCACACACCCACTTTGCCATGGAGCTTGGGGCGGTCAGTCTCTCTCATCTTACCTCACAGGGTTGTTGTTGGAGTAAAAGAGAAGGAGGGAAGGAGGAGGAGGAGGGTTGGTTTTGTACCCCACCCTTCACTACCCAAAGGTGTCTTGGAGTGGCTTATAGTCACCTTCCCTTCCTCTCCCCACAACAGACACCCTGTGAGGTAGGTGGGACTGAAAGAGCTCTGGGAGAACTGTGACAGACCCAAGGTGACCCAGCTGGCTGCATGTGGAGGAGTGGGGAATCAAACATGGTTCTCCAGATCAGAGAATGCCACTTTTAACCACTACACCAAACTGGCTCTGAGGGGAGACTGATACATCAAATAAAACATAACTTGGTATATAAAGCAAATGGTACAAAAATCTAGTTCTCTCTCTTCCAAAGCGAACCAACCCACTCTTAGAACTTCTCACCTTTCAGAGAAATCGGGCACACTTAACAATATATTTGAATACTGTCTCATGTTAGAAGAAACGTGCATAGACAGAATTAGCTCATGAGAAGATGGCTAAAGTAAAGTCATTTTCAAAGCTTTGGGGATATTTTTCTGGGGCAGGTTTACTTTCAAAACATACATTTCCTCATCTTTTCTTATACTACACCAAAGCTTTTTATGAGCCTCTGATTCAGCTTCTACTTATTTCATGTGGTTTCCTTGGGAGCAAAGGGGGCTTACCGTACTTCCCTCTTCCTTCTGACACACTGCTATTCTGCATCCGTCTGTCTCCTGTCATTGCTAGTATAAGCTGTGCGGACTAGAGACAAGGGTCTGCATTGACCATCACTGGACGTCTAGAAGGTCTCATGGGAACAACTCAGTTATCACCAGAGCACCTGAACCTGGTGGAAAGGCAGGATATAAATGTGTTAATAATAAATTTAAAAAATCACTAGCCCTGACCTGGATAGCCCAGGCTAGCCCAGTGTTCCCTCTAAGCTGAGTTAGTGTGAGCTAGCTCACAGTTTTTTAGCCTCCGGCTCACACATTTTTGTCTTAGCTCAGGAAGGATGGCCTCAGCGCAAAGTGATTTATGCAGGAGCCAAATCGCTCGCTCACAACTTTAATGCCAGTAGCTCACAAAGTAGAATTTTTGCTCACAAGACTCCACAGCTTAGAGGGAAGCATTGCTTGTCAGATCTCAGAAGGTAAGCAGGGTTGCCCCTGGTCAGTAGTGGGATGGGAGCCCAGCACAGAAGTCCAGGGTCACTATGCAGAGGCAGGCAATGGCAAACCACCTCCAAATATCTCTTGCCTTGAAAACCCTACAGGGTCACCCTAAGTCAGGTGTGACTTGAAGGCAAAAAAAAAAAAGTTGCGGAATGGGTTCCTCAAGATTAAGGAGACATTATAGTTGTCTTGCCCATCGGGTAGCTGCTGTTCACTCAATCTCACCCAATTCCCCTCCTTACTATTGTCCTCATCCCATATTTTATATATACTTTTGTGTATATAGCTCCCTTGATCCCCAGAACTGCTTTTCTTATGGTCAAAAGGGACCGCTCCAGCCCTTTCAACCAGCAGATCAGCTGGCTGCATCAACCTATTGTTTTGCATTTGTTGTTAAAACATCTCCTTGTTATTCAGCACCAGCTTGACACGTCAGAATTTCATTCGTTCCTGTTTGATCATGTAAGGATACAAAACAAAATCTGATACACATGCGTCGGTAAGAACGGTTTTCTTTCTTTTTATTATATGTCATAAAGGAGATTTATTTGTATCAGCTCCTGGGAGGGTAACCCACATTCAGATAAATTTATATCAGCACACGGTTCCTGCAGCATGATCTCAGAACTAGCTTGGGCTGGCCATAGACCAACACGAGATCCGTCATACAAAGAAAATTTGCACGGCCTCTGCACAAGAACAATGCCTCAGCTTTGTGACATGCTCTGTATTTTCACCTTGCCCAAAAAGAGAAGAATTCTCCCCCCCATTTGCTGTTTTCTAGAGGTGATATGGCAACAACGTTTCACGCACGTTCTTCGAAATATCCTAAAGAACCAACATGTCTTTACAACCTAGCCCAGAGTTTTTTTCTATGCCAACCACCTGAATGAGAGGGAGTTCTTTGCAAATGTCCGTAGTACATCTTGCCGTCGCCAGCAGCATACAGTGGAGGAATTGAAAGCTGCCCATTTCTGCCCATTCAAATAGTGTAGTTTTTCATAAATACAATATGGTAATCAGAAACTCAAAACTACACGGTCCATATACGAAAACACCTTCAGAAATAGTCCAAGTCAAATTGGTAATGACTCCTCTGCAAGAATCCTTGTCTTCTCTCTGTCTCCAAACAATTTATCCAAGGGATAGCAGGGAGGGATTTCAGGCCTAGCTGCTCATACAAGCATGATTTTAATGGGACTTAGAATGCAGCTAACTTTCTCCAGGGGATGTGGAATGGTATTGTATAGTCTGATCTCGTCCAGTCTCAGAAGCTAAGCAGGGTCAGTACTTAGTGATTTACATTATTTTCACCAAGACCAGGAAATGGAACCCACTTCAATGGTCAATCAAGGGATCCAATATTGAGCAGGGTAAGACCTTCTCCTATTTGAGGATTCTCTTCTCAGCAGATATATTTTGGAGGACACCCCCCATAAACTTAGAACAGCGTTCAACAATGCAAAACCACGTGCACACGGTTCTTCCATAATAAGAGGGGAAAATATATTCCCAGAGCTGCGCAAGCCTGCAACTTGAAAGTGCCCCCCCCCCTTATTCTTTATGGCTCAGGTATTTGGATCAAAGCTATCTCCGATAATATTGATCAACCTCTGGCCTGGTTTTTAAGGAAAAATACTAAATATCCCCTGTTGTGTATCAAATGCTGTATTGTGGGCAGAATTTGGACAAATATATCCCTGGAAGCAAGAGCCTGGCTCTATGCCTTCAAACTGAGACTAAAATTGTTCTGTGCTGAAGATGGCTTGTTAGCTGCTCTGAAACAGGATACCCACAGATCGACTTGGATGAAAGCCCTGGACAAGAAGTTAGCATTAGTTGGAATGTCGGCTAATTATATTTCTGACATGGGCAAATCCAAAGAGTTTTCTTTGATCAAAAAGCAAGTCCTAGAAACTGATTGCAGCAGTTTGATCTTAAGAGCCCGCCAAGTTTGCTCATCCCTGTCTTTTGGTCATTTACCCCCCAAATATCTTTCCCCCAAAAAAGATATGTACTATCTATTTGGGGAGCGGTGGCACAGAGGATTTATCCTCTGGTTAGTAACATCTGAGCTGAACAGTACGGCTGTCAGTTCTAGCCCCGTGTTGGTGTGAGCTACCAGCCTTGTCCCTAGCTCGCCGTCCACCCAGCGGTTCGAAAGCTTCGGTGAGTAGATAAAATGGGTACCACCCCTTAGAGAGGCATACCAAAGACACCCCCCCGGTGTGGGAGGTGTTAGCTGGCGACCGGAATGCTCAGCTCGCGAGATTGTAAGCCTAAGAAAAAATCTCTTCGACTCCGAAGCCTGTAATGGGCCATTCCGGCCAGGCGGTGGCAGTGCGGCACTGCAAGACCTGGAGAAGCTGACGTCATCTAGCCAAGCCGAAGTGACGCCGACGGAACACGTCTGACCCTGCAGCTGAACAAACCCTCGCTGACTGTGGATGTGTGTGATTTAAAAGATATATGTTGTCCTCCCTTACCCCCATAAATCAGTGTTAGTCCTACGTTGAATGAGTAACTGTAAATCATTCAGAGCCAGCAAGCTCTGCAGGATTGAGCGATTAATAAATTGAAAGATTATTATTATTATCATCATCATCATCTTCTTCTTCTTACTATCCTACGATACTGCAGAGCTTTCTTATTTGCAAGATTGAATATTGTACCCTCAATGGTTCTACAGGGAAGATTTCTGAACAGGCCTGATTCCAATAGAATTTGCCCTTGTGGCCCATGTTTTGCTTGAATGCAGGTTTTTTGAGAATGTAAGGGGTCATTACATTAAGCCACTAATTGATCAGTCATCCCCTTACACCCTGGAAATGCTGCCACCTTTGCTTAAGTGATAAGGATCCTAAGATCACTCTGGCAACAGCAAAATTCATTTCAGTCCTTTTAGCCCTTGAGTTCAAAAAATGAGGAATGAGAATCTTCTGCTGCTCAAGATTTGTTAATAAATGAGCTTCTAAGGGAATAAAAGGAAAGTATTTACATTATTCATAGTCTGGCTTTCTCCCTGGGACTCAAGGCAGATTACAGAATGAGTCAATACAATCAACAAGATGGGCCATTCAATAAACAATGAAATAAGATTTGGATTGTAGAACCAACCAGAAGTCTAAAAAACAGAACTGAAGCAAAGCAGAAGTGTTAGCATGACACATTAAGTGATGCGAAATTCCACAGCAGGACCCAACCCACATCAAACTATACGGCAATGGGAGACCAACCAAGGAAGACTTTGCAGAGGGAGGCAATGGCAAACCACTTCTGCTTAATCGCTTGCCTTAAAAACCCTATGGGGTTGCTGTAAATTGGCTGCAACTGGATGGCACATCACCTACACAACTTTCTCGGGATTGAACCCAGTTCTGATTCTTGCAGGAGAGAGATGTGGTAGTGGAACCACAGCTGTAGAAGAGAAGCAACAAGTAGTAGGAGACATGCTTAAACCATCCCCCTATCACCAGTTTCCCTCTGCTGTCCCTCTCCAGGTGTCCAAGAAATATGACTGAGAATTCTGGTAAGTGGGGAGTTGGGGAGGCTTCAGAGGATAAGGAGTATATAGGGAAGTGGTTGTACAGCAGTATACTCCAGTGTAGTGCAGTGGTTAGCAGAAACAGAGCAGTAGTGTCAAACCAGGATCTGGGTAACCCAGTCTCCAATCCCCACTCTGCAGTGGAAGCTTGCAGGGGATTCTTGGGCCAGGCACGCACTCTGAGCCTAACTGACCCCACACCAACACCCTGTCCAGAATAGTATATTAGAATACTGAATGTAATGCAAGGAATATTGGAATGTTTTGCTGACATGCCACTTCACCCACCTCAAAAAAGAAAGAAAGAAATGCTGTTAAGTTACCTCCACGCCTGAGAGGAGACGAATCGAGAGTCTAAGTTTATTTTCCACAATTAGAAAAGATACCTTTACACATTTATCCCATTTTGACATATTTATTGCTTTGCTGTCCTTTTAATTAAATCAAAACAACTGTTGACCTTATAACCTTAGCTTGTTACTTAGTTTTGTCTTTGCTGATCTTAAAACATCTTCATTGTGTTACATGTTAATTTGCTGTTCCGCCTGTCTATAAGTTTGAACTCTACCTTCCATTCCAGTGTATTTGAAAAAGTGTGCATGCACAGGAAAGCTCATACCTTGAATAAACCTTTGTTGGTCTTAAAGGTGCCACTGGACTCTAAATGTGTTCTACTGCTTCAGACCACCACAGCTGACCACCTGGAACCAACCCCACAGGGTTATTTTTGTTGATCATAAAATGGAGGAGAGGAGAATTATGCAAGCCCCTTTGAGTCCCCAACTGGGAGAAAAGTGAGGTATCAATGAAGTAAATAAAATAAATATGAAGTGTAGCCAGGGGTCATTTAGTATAAAAAGAGGTGCAGGAGCTCATTAGCATAACTTATTTGCATATGCCACACCCCCCGACATCACTGGAAGTGTGTCAGAAGGCAACACCCACAACTTAGGCTCCACTGGACTGTTTTGGATTGCTAGCTATTGGGGGGGGGACCTGCAGATCTGTCCTCACAAAGGAGGGAGAGCTTGTAGCTGAATAAAACTTGGTCTTAAAGGTGCCACTGGACTGTTTTGGTCTGGGGGGGGGGCAGGGGGAGCTCTGCAACTTACCTGGCTGCTTCTTGCTCTGACTGAGGGCTGCTGGGAGCAGGGGGTGGGGCTTGTTGCATGTGCCCACCCCCTGGGCTCTTTACTGCCGGCGCTCCGCTCCTGTTCACTCCTGCAGGAAACGACCCCTGAGTGTAGCATTCTCTTATGCCACCAACTGGTTCTTCCCTGTAAACCACTTCTGGTGCAAATGTCACCAGAAGTGGTTTGCAGAGGTGCTTTGCCATTGCCTTTCTCTCCAAAGTCTTTCTGGATGGTTTCCTATCTCAGTATAGTTTGCTGTGGGTTGGATCCTACTATGTAATTTTGCATCACTTAAATTTTGCATCTCATTCACCATCTTTTCACATTTGACAGCCAACACAATCTTTTAAATCAACCGAGAACATATTTTGGGCCATCCTTGTTAAGACATTTCCTAACAGCAACAACAAGGAGAGAGATCTTTTGTGATTGCCTCACAACTGTTAGCACTCTCTTCACTTGTACATTTTCCAGCCCTGAGATACATCTGGCAGACCCCAAAGACATGTGGACTGGTTTTGAGGCCAAAGGTAAGCAGAAATGAGACATGTTTCAGTTGCTAAAACATGGTACGGGACACTTAAATTGGAATTTTTAATTTGAGGAGTCCAGTTAAGGTGTGTCCAAATGTCACCAGAAACTCCAGTTAAGGTGAGCCGTGCATGAACATGGCTTTTTGCCATGCTCACACCTCCGTTCGCCCCTCTCCCTTCTTCCATGTAATAAAATGAAGGTTTTCCGGGCTGAAACAACTTCTGGATCCAGGTGACATGCGAATAAAGGCACTCATCTGAATCGGAGGTTATTTTCTTCCTACAAGCCAGGATTCTAAACCCCAATTTTGTGCAGCTGTAGAATCCATCCTTGGTTTGTAGGCAAAACAAAAACAAAAAAACAGGCTCCAAATCAAAAGCTATGAATACTTGATCACAATCTAGGCAAAAAGGGAGGAGACATATGCAAGCACAGCAACAAAATGGCATCCATGCACATCTTGACTAAAGGGAAGCTTGTCACAGTCTTGATGACAGGTCCATCAATGGCTATTACCCATGATGACTAAATGGAACCTCCATATCCAGCTGCAGAAACCTTCTGAATACCAGTGCTAGGAGGCAACAACAGAGGCTTTAGTCTCCATGCTTCCAGGGGTAACTGGTGGGTTATTTGAAGCCAGATGCTGGACTGTATAGACAGCAGAGGTCATTTCAGGGGGGATCGCAGGGGATCGCGGTTCCCCCGGGTGAGGTACGGGGGGCGGGGCACATGACGAACCCCCGCCCCCTGCTTCCGGCCTCCCCGCTTCCGGCCCTCATTCAGCCAGGAGGAGGCAGGAGAAGAGGGAGGGTAAGTTGCTTCCTCCCTGCCTCTCCCCATCCCTGCCTGCCTGGGGCCAGGGAGGGCCTTTACGGGGCTTCCTTGCACTCCCACCAGCCTTGTAGGTCCACCGCCGGGCCCCTGATGGGGCTCGGCAGTGGAGCTGCAAGGCCGGCGGCGGCCGGGACCGTTGGGGGGCGGGGGCCTTCGCGGGTCTTCCTTGCACTCCCACCAGTCTTGCAGGTCCACCGCCGGGCCCCTGATGGGGCTCAGCAATGGAGCTGCAAGGCCGGTGGCGGCCGGGACTGTTGGGGGCAGGGTGTGTGGCCTTATGACACATTTCCGGTGATGTCAGGGGGTGTGGCCTTATCAGGGAGTGTGGCATATGCTAATGAGTTATGCTAATTAGTTCCCCTAGCTCTTTTTCTAAGAAACGACCCCTGATAGACAGATAGTTTTGTCCTGCATTATTGCTTAAATTGTTATGTTTTCTGAATGCAACCCAAGTATTGATCCCTTTCCAGAATTCTTAGGAATGAGGTAAGCTAAACATAAAAGTAGAGATGACAAAACACTGTTGAGGAGAGCTCTGGAGTGTTCCTAGTTTCTGTACTGAGAGTTCCTGTATTGAGCAACAGTATTCGACATCCTCCACCCACATCCTCCCTGATGCCGCTCGCAGAGAAGTTCTCAATGTTCTTTTGAAATGCTTTCCTCAAATGAAAGTCACAGATTATGGAGCAGGTTCAGGAGCACAGAGCAGCCACGAAACTGTCTTGCAACACCAGAATCTATTCTGGTTACTGAGACAAATAAGTTTCATAATATGTCCTGAATACAGCAAGCAATGTATTGGGGGGGGGGGAGTAAATCAGGTCACTGTCAATGTTTAGTAATCAATGTGCCATAAAATTACATTGAGGTTGGAACGTGCTGTCTGTGGTGTGTCAGGAGATTATCCCCAAGTCTGCAAAGTCATGGAAAAGAAGTTTATAACAGCTCATAAAATAGAAAATGATTTTGCAACAGTTTTCTTAAATACACGCAAAGGAGAATGCCGTATTTCCCAATCAATATATCAAATTCTCAACATGGCCAGATCTGTGAATACTTAAATCCAGAGGCTGGAGACATGAACAGAAAAGGCAGATTTTTCTACAAAGCCGAGCCAAAAGCCCCAGGTTTGCGGAAAAATCTGAAATATTTTTTTAAGGAAGGGGTTGTGGTGGCTCAGAGGTTAAGATGCTGAAGCTGCAGACCGGATGGTCTGTAGTTCGGCAGTTCAAGACCCTGGTGCCACATGACAGGCCCCAGCTCCCACCAACCTACTAGTTCGAAAGCAAGAAATTGTAAGTCGATAAATAGGTACCGCTTCGTGGGAAGATAACAGCGTTCCGCATGCCTCAGCCACATGGCAAGTCATGCAGGCCACATGACCACGGAAACGTCTTCAGACAGCGCTTGCTCTTCGGCTTGGAAATGGAGATGAGCACCACCCCCTAGAGTCAGATTTGACTAGCTTTCAAGCAAAGAAAACCTTTACCTGTACCTTTAAAACCTTCTGCACTGTTAGAAACAGTACCTGTAGTTATAAGAAACAAGTGTCCTCAGTGGCTGTTGCTTGTAAACAAAAACAGTATTGCAAGGCTTTAAGCCTTGGTTTCTGTCACTAAAAGGCATGGGGAGGGACAGGGCCTTTCCAGGGCTATCTGGGCCTTTTAAGAAGAGAGAGGACTCATTGGGGTCAGGCGTGGCAGCAACAACCACTGGGCAACTTACTACCATGTGACTTGTATGACTCCTAGCTCTCAGGTCCCTGTGGGGCTTCCCCTGCTTTAGAGGGCTTTGATCTGCCACTGGCCATCTGGCCAGTGGGAGAAACCCTACCCCCAAACATCACTGTGCAACGTTCCTGATGCGATGAAGTCACCCAGAAGTGACATCATTGTGTTGCTGCCGTGGGGGGTTGACACTCTTGTTTTTGGGCAAAGTTTATGGTTTTGAAGGCAAAAAACCATAGAGTTTTGCCCCAAAACTAGGACATCACTCCCCAAAGTTGGTGCCATGTTGACATCATTTCCGGGTGACATCATCACGCCGATCCCCCCACCGGCTACCAGGCAGGACCTGGCAACCCTAGCCTGTATGTTTGTTCACCTCCACAGAGAAGTCGGTGGGTAAAAAAGCTGCTCGGGGAGGCTGATTTTAGGCTGAGAAAGGACTAAGTAGGAAAAACTGACACAGCCTCTTTCTGCTCAGTTACTCAGATGCACCTTGGCCAATCAGGGCAGCTTTGAGTGAATAAGGCAGAAAGGAAAGAAATTATGGGGTTCAACTTCTGTGGAACATACAGTGCCATCCCGAGGGCCAAAGTCAATGTCCAGGGTTTTTTTTTCCTCCCCCCCCCCCAAACTTAGCAACAGAGGCTGTGGTCTAAAGAGGAAAACCTGTGCATGTGAGAGAGGGAGGTTTCTGGACCCTGTTGACCATTTTTCTGCTAAACTTACTCTGAGTGGTTTGTGGGTTTTTTCTCCCACTGGCGGAAAGATGTGGGTACCCATACGCTGCACATAATTTTCATAGTGGAGCCAACAGCAGATCCACAGGGAGGTTTGAGGAAGTGAAAATGGCACAGAAGGGGAAGGATGAAGCTCCTTCTCCTCATGCATTGTGGTTGCCGGCAGAAAAGGGCCAGTTACTGATGCCAACCTCAAGGTGGGGGCCAGAGAGCTCCCAGAATTACCACTGACCTCCAGACCACAGAGACCAGTTCCCCTGGAGAAAATGGCTGCTTTGGGGAGTGGACTCTGTGGCATTATACCCTGATGAGGTCCCTCCCCTCCCCTGACCCCACCCTCCCCAGGCTCCAACCCCCAAATCTCCAAGGGTTTCCCAACCCAGTGTTGGCAGCCCTAGGGCCAATGTGCATTTAGGAGACACAAAACCCCCATTGTGCCTCTGATAAAGAGTCCTAATTTTGTCCCCCAGCATCTATGATGACATAGTAACTTGTACCAAGGCCGTTAGTAGAAATATAATATATAGAAATATAATCGAAAGCAGAAAGCATTCTCCTTCCACCTCCATGCTGGTCTTCTGCGCTGGCCCATAGCTACAGTGGGACTATTGGGGGCTCCGCCCCCTTCCTTAAAGGGCCAGCCCCACAAGATTTTTTGGAGAAGATTTTTTTAGAAGAATGGGGGGCTGTCTGAGCTGCCCCCCCGCTTCTTCTCAAAAGCATTAAAGGGATCCTTTAAATACTTTTGGATAGAAGCGGGGGATGGTGTGTGCCCCTTTCCCTCCCTCCTGCAAGACCCTTCCTGCAAAATTTAAAGGGCCCTTCAGCTGATCGGTGGGGAGTACGTGGCCTGCCCATCAGCTGGAGGGCCCTTTAAACCTTGCAGATGGGGAGGGAGAGGGGCAAGTGCCATCCCCCTTCATTATGGCAAATAATGGCAGCCCCACCAGCAAAATATTTGCCCCACAAGCCACAAAATCCTGGCTACGGGCCTGCTTCCGCTGCAGATTGCAGCTTCCACAGCTGCACTTTCAAATGAAAGAAATCATTGGGGAGAAATGACATGGCATTCAATGTCACATGCAGTTTGGCCCCAATTCTCACCATTTGCAACCGACCTTCCTTCTGAGTAAACATGCAGAAGTCCCTATTTTCCACTGCAAAGTGCTAAAAGGTTCTGGTGCGGCTATCCAAATTTGTATCATCAACGCTGATGCAGAATGGGAAGACAACACTGATTTGCTGCGGTTCAGTCCAAACACGCAGTGTAAAAACAAGTAAAATATAGCCCTGCAAGTATATGATGTTGATGTTGGCAATGGGTACTGCTGAATGGCAGAGAAATACAGGATGCGCCTGCTGCCTTCTTTGCTTCGCAGAATACATTTTCCTCCAGCTCTCTTGGATGTGTTCCCTTAAGGCCATCTCTTCAAACATAAATAGCCCAAAGCAAATGAGGTTTCCTCCCCGCACACACACAGCGACTGTTTTAGCTTTTTACTTCTGCTGAATCAGGAGCAAAGGAACTCTGACAAGCACGTGTGTCGGATGGTAAGCCGTATCCAAACAAAGAGGAGGCTCGCGAAGTCTCAGGAGCTGGGAAATGTACCTCTTTACTAATAAAGGATAATAAGAGTTTGGCGACCACCATCCCAAATCCTTAAAGAACTGCCTGGCAACCTGGGGAGAACAATGGAAGTGCGATAGTCCAAGGGGAAGGGGGGGGGGAATGGAGCCAGGTCCCTGGGAATCAAGCTAGCCTTTTTGAACTTGGCCCAAACGAAATAAATCTAGCTGAGAATAGTCTTTGCCGGGAAGAACAAAACACATCACGTGGATGGCCTGACTCAGAGCTTGCGAAAGAGTGAACGGGGACCTCCACATTTTTATCAATGGTATAAGTAAAAACAGAAGGACTAGAGGCATGAAGGAGTAGACTTAGGGTGTGGTTATCGTCACTTTTAACATCTGCACAGCCAATCAGATCCCCGATCAGTGACCAATCGGAAGCCCAGCTGGCCAAAAGCCCCGTCTGACCCTGCCCACTTTCTAAAAATACTTGGAGGGCACCAAGAATGGTGTTGGTGAGTGCCTTGGTGCCCACAGCAGCCCCAAAGCTTGGGGATTTTTTGGGAGGGGGCCGAGCGGGGGCCGCCAGCTAATAAAATCAAAGTTAATTAAATTAATTGTAAATGGATTAGTGGGGCTCCTTGGAAGCTGGCCTTCCCCCAAGGCAGCACTGCACCCCTGCCAGGCTCCAGGGCAAGTGGAGTGGGGTAATGACCAAGGCACTCATAGTGTTCAGTTTTCTGGCAGGCAAGTCAGAGGCGGTGAGTTGAGGCACTCTGGGGCCAGCCTGGGAGGGAGGAGCCCAGAAGAACTGCTAGGGGGCCGGGCCCCATGGGCCCCACATTAGCTACGGGCCTGGACCACGGGCACCATGTTAGGGACCCCTACAGAACATCAATACAATTACCATAAACAGCAGAAGCAAGAAATCTGTAGCAGTGAGAAAGTAGGTTGGATTCATCGAAGACATACGTGTCAGAAAGAAAATAAGAGGAACCAAACCCAAGGTCCGGATGAACGAAAAGAGTTTGCTGTCTCAAGTTCAGAAAGTCCTGACTTGGATAGCCCAGGTGAGCCCAAACTCATCAGATGTTGGAAGCTAAGGAGGGTCAGCCCCATTTGGTTGGGAGACCACCAAAGAAGTCCAGGGTTGCTATCCAGATGTAATGGCAAACCATCTCTGAACATCTCTTGCCTTATAAACCCTATGTCAGCTGCAAACTGATGACAAAAAAAGTTCAGGTTAGGGACCATGCCAATAGTTGTGGGAGGACATTCCATAGCTGAGGTGCCACTTCAGGAAAGGCCCTGTCTCCGGCCATCATCCACTTGATTTCAGAAGGGGCATACAGAACTGAATCTCTGAGGTTGACTGAAGTCAGGCAGGTTTGGTCCTTTAAGGAGAGAGGACACAGGATAATCAAGGCTATAAAGGCGATAAGCATCATTTTGAACTGTGCCCAGGAGTGCATAGATACTCAGTTCATTTAAGATATGAGATAGAGATTTCCAAGAATTAGCCTCTGCCAGCAATCTTGCCATGGCATTTTGTACAAATGGATGATGCTGAACAGTCTTCAAAGGCAGCCCTATACAGAGAGCACTGTAGCAGTCTAGCATAGATTTGATTAGAACATGGATAGCCATGGCAAAATTGCACTTTTCTAGGGAAAAACTTGAGTGAGTGCACCAGCTAAAATTGTGCAAAGGAATCATGTGCCATGGAAGACACCTGTTGCTCCACCTGTATGCCTGACCCAATAGTCCCCGCCCCCAGCTATGAACCTGCTGGTTCAGGTTCACGTCATTCTGCTGAATGCACAAACTAGTTCTGACTCCTGTGTGCCACAAAAGCACTTTGATTTTGCAACCAATCCTATGTCTTTTGTAGCCTGCCGCGGTCATTTCTGGTCTATCAGCTCCTTGCATCATGTGACTTGCACAGTTGAGACTAAGAAGTTATTGTTTTACTGTTGCTGATGAACAACAAGCAAATAGTTAACAATTGGCTAGAAGTCTCTATTAATGGCTGACCTTCAGTAGTCCATATATTGAGATTTCAGGCCGCTGAGTAATAAATAGAGGAGGGTAATATTTACAGAAGCGTCTGGAATGCTTGTCAGTTGGATGCTCCCTTCCGGAAAGTCATTAAACAATCCCGCACCGGGGCTGACAATTGCATGTCTGCCCAGAAACACTTCAATGTCCTTCGAGGCAACCTGATGCCAACCAATTAAATGTCATTTGGAATTGTTTTTCTCTAGCCTGTTTCTCGAATTCTGTGTTGTTCCAGATCGTGTGCTCAAAGGGGGCCTTGCAAAACTGCCTTTTCAAGAAGCAAGGTCAAAGCCAGGAAAGGGGTAGAGAAATAGCCCTTGTGAATCAGAGCCCTTGGACTGGAAAGGAGCAAACTCTTCATCCAAATGGAATTTTCCCTCTCTCCCCCCGCCCCCCCCCCCGTTCAAAGTACAAACTGAACCAATTTCTCCGCTTCTGGCAGGCAGATCCCACTGCTCTGAAATGTGAGGATTTTTTTTTTTAAGGCAAACATGAGAATCAGTTCCATAGCGAAGTCAAAACAGAAGGAAGCACCGTTTTGATCTCTCTCTTTTTTTTTTTTACAAGATCAGTAAATTTTAAACACTGACTAGACAGCAGCCATGAAATTAAAAGACGCCTGCTCCTTGGGAGGAAAGCGATGGCGAACCTAAACAGCATGATTAAAAAGTAGAGACATCCCCCTGCCAACAAAAGTCCGCATGGTCAAAGCAATGGTATTCCCAGTAGTCATGTATGGCTGCGAGAGTTGGACTATAAGGAAGGCCGAGCGCCGGAGAATAGATGCTTTTGAACTATGGTGCTGGAGAAGACTCTTGAGAGTCCCTTGGCCTGCAAGGAGATCAAATCAGTCAATCCTAAAAGAAATCAACCCTGACTGTTCCCTGGAAGGCCAGATAATGAAACTGAAGCTCAAATACTTTGGCCACCAAATGAGAAGGGAGCACTCACTGGAGAAGACCCTGATGCTGGGAAAGATTGAAGGTCAAAGAAGACGGGGACAGCAAAGGATGAGATGGTTAGACAGTGTCATAGATGCAACGAACATGAAGTTGAGCAAACTTCAGAGGATGGCGGAAGACAGGAAGGCCTGGCGTGATCTGGTCCATGGGGTCGCGAAGAGTCGGACTCGACTGTGCGACTGAACAACAACAACAACAACAACAAAAGACTTTGCAGCTCAACCCTATGCAGAGTTATGCCCTTCTAAGCATGTTGACTTCAATGGGCTTCGAAGGGCATCACTCTGTTTAGGATTGTCCTGTAGGTGTTACAAGATTTAAGTTAAAAAATCAAAATGACAAACCTGCTTCTGAAAACTTTTATCGGTTTTGTCAGAGATCTCTGGCCTTGGCTTCTGGTGAACTGAGACATGGGGGAGATACTGTTTCACAAAACACTTTTTAAAAAATTCATTTCAGACCAAACCCTTAGTATTTTGGACTACCATGAAGATGCTGGTAACTCTTTGCAGCTGCCTGGAGGCAGTTTTCTTTTAAATTCCTTAATAACACCGGCGGGCAAAAAGACAGAGGCCGGGTGCCAATTTTCATTGATCATGTTATCGGCTGTTCGCCACACCACCGTGCTCTCCAAAGCCCAGCTGATGACTAGTGCCTTGTTCCTGTCTTCATGCCAGCCACAGGGAAGTGTATAAATCTGCTTCATATTTAGAGCCGGAATGCAATAACAGAACAAGCCCCTGAGATTATGACAGAAAATCTGTCTTAAAATACTGGCCCCCAAAAGAGAGAAAGCGACCATTCTGGACTGAAAACCCACTTTTCACTGGCGTTTTCAAGCAATGTCACTATGACCTCGAGGAAAACGCTGTGAACCTGGCAACAACAGAACATCCACAATTAAAAACAAGGAATAACAGATCATTAACATCGAGTTTCGATAGCGGCATAGTGGTTAGTGCCAGACCAGAACTGGGGTGAGGTCTAGATTTCAATATGTATTCACCGTGCAGTCCTAAGCAAGTCTACTCAGTAGGGTTGCCAGCCTCCAGGTGGGACCTGGCAATCTCCCTGTATTACAGCTCATCTCCAGACTAACAGAGATCAGTTCCTCTGGAGAAAAGGGCTGCTTTGAAGGGTGGACTCTACGGAATTGTACTCTGCTGAGGTCCCTCCATAGAGTTTTCCCTCGGATGGCCGTGGCCCCGCCTCCAGCGTCTCCGGCGTGGTCGTGTCACTTCCGGGTGACGCGCACGTCGGGGAGGAGTTCCCCCCGGGGCCTGATCCAGCGGAGGCGGGGAACGGGCCTCTGGGGCAGGGGTTTCCCCGCCCCCCGGGGGGACTTGGGAAGCCTAGCAGGCTGGCACCTCTATAAACATGTGAACGACAGAGAGACAGGGCCAGTTCCTTGGTTGCCCATGACAAGGAAGAACTGTCTCTAGGTAATCAAGAAAGGAAGCTTTGTGAGTGTATTCTTGAAAGGATACAAATGATTAACATAAACCAATGTGGAAAGGAAGTTTAGCAAAAATATTTGTGGACTTTAGGGGTAGGAGTGATGTGGCTAATTTTCCCAGCAGCAGCCAGAAGAAGCTGGGTAAAGGAAAGGAAAAAGCGGGCTCATGTGGGATTGCTGTTCTGATACCTCGGTTGTATGTACGTAACTGTTTTAAACTGAGTCAGAGCATTGGTAGCTCAGTAATATGTTTGCCTTGACTGGCCACTGTTCTCTCCACAGTCCCAAGCAGAACTGACTCCCCGCTCTGCTACCTTGACACGCTAAGGAGCCACACCTGTAACCCGGCAGAGTTACACCCTTCTAAATCCTTTGAAATCAATGTGCTTAGGAGGGTGTAACTTTGTTTAGGACTGCACTGTTATGCATTCACATTCTGAGCTATAGTCCTCCTTGGTCTCAAACAAAGGGAATTTCCTGGTTAGGCCCTTTAACTCCTAGAGACTAGCTGAGAAATTGTTTGCATTTTTTGCATGCAACATACATCGGCTTTGTCACTGAGCCGCTTTCATCAGGATCTGAATATGACTTCCTCTCCCCACCACCACATGAACTTGATCACCCCTTTCTCTGGGGTGTCAGGAAATGCCACAACTAGAAACTGCTGGATGTGATGAACTTGCATCTGCCTTTAGATTTCTTGGTCCATTTTTTCCCCATGTAGATGCTTGGGACCAGTTCTCCCCCCCCCCCCCCCCCCCCCTGCCTGCCTTACACATTATGTGTACCAGGAATTCACTTCTTCTACACTGAGCACGTAGGGCTTAACGAGGAACTAGGTTGCTTCTTTTTAAAAAGAGACAGAGGAGTAGAAACAGGAAATCCTGTCTTCCTTTCCCTGTCATTTTATTTTGCTTCCTTCTCTTTGGTTGGAAAAGTTCTGGGACATGAGTTTACAGATGAGATTTGGTTGCTTGCGCTGTGTGTGGGGGAAGCTTAGAATCACAGTTGTTTAGGGTCTGACCAATGTCCATATTTGAGGTTTGAAAGAAGCATGTGGGAGTGCAGTTTGTCTTGTCTGGTTATTTGGCCTCCCCTTAGCATGTAGGCAGCTGAGTCTGCTAGGGTCAACTGGAGCTGTTTCATTTGCAGGCTGTTTCATTTCCACCATGTACCTGTTCTCTGCAGTCTAGGAGGTTCAGGACAACCAAGTGCTGGTTCTACTGCTGGGGCAGGTTAATCTAGATGGTCCCTTTCAGATCTGTAATTAATGGCCTTGGAAAGAGGGCCAAAAGGTTGAAACAGCAAATATGTCCCAAAAAGAGCAGTTTGTTCTGTCTCAGTTCACAGATTAAACGAGAGTAGAAACCATTTCTAAGAGAAATGGCCACTTTTCAGAAAGGGCCAGTCTGGTGTAGTGATATGTTCATATGTGATGTGTTCATTTGGAGTGCTATGGAGTGATATGTTCTTATCACTCCACTGGTCTGGCCCTTTCTGAAGTGTGAACATTTCTCTTAGAATAGTGTGACCAGAAGGCCATTCCATATGGGGAGGTGTGGGGCATGATTCCAAATGTGTGTGCATGTGTAGTCACAGCCAACTAGGTTTTTCAAGGCAAGAGATGCTCAGAAGTGGTTTGCCACTGCGTGCCTCTGTGTCATAACACTGGGTTTCCTTGGGGGCCTCCCGTCCAAACACTAATCAGGGCCGACCCTGCTTAGCTTCCAAGATCTGATGAGATCTTTAACAGCAGCCCGGGTAAAGGTTCAGATCTAAATGCTGCTAAATCACAGTTCAGAGGCTTAGAGACTGTGATTTAGCAACAATTAGAACTCTCAAATAGCGAACCTTCTGCTGGGCTGCTGTGATAAGCAATAGTTTAACTTGACCTCGCAGAAACAACTTCAAAGTAGGGACATCATATATAATTTATTTTACCCTGAACTGAAGATCTAGTTTTATTTAATTTTGAAGTGTGTGTGTGGGGGGGGAGACTCAGCTTATACTTCCTGAAGAATGCTCTAAGACTCCTCCTACTGACTTTTCTGTTATTGTTACTCCACACAACAGGAAAATGGCAATTTCTGATCCAATGAAAGCTCTTGGGGATTCTCCAACCAAAAAAACAAGCTTTCTGATCCAAACAAATAACACATTTGTCTGGTACATAAACACTGTGGAATAACCAACTGGAATTCTTACCTTTTCCCTGTTGTTTACAAATGATTTCCTACTCAGAAGAGAGCAAAACTGATGTAATATTGTGCATCTCTGAGAAAACAGGGGAAAGTGAGAAATGTATCTTGTGGTAAAACGAAAGTACTTAAAAGCTACAATACTTTCATAGATCAACAGACAGTGATAACCAAGAATCATTTAAAAAGTAACAGAAACCCATTGGCTATCACCTACAGCTCTCAGTTAAAACCTCTAGAGCAGAGGTGTCAAACTTATTCGTTATGAGGGCCAGATCTTACATCAATGTGACTTTGTTGGGCCAGGCCATGTGTGCCATAAAATGTAATACCAGACATATCTCTCCTTATATATAATTGAGTAGTGAACATTCTATTTCACAACATTCTAAATTTGGCCTCCTTAGTGTTAGGCCGAAAAAACTGCCACTCAGAAGAGACTGGCTGGGTTGACTGGCTGCTTTGTGCAGTCCCGCCCAGCGTTCCAAGGTTATTTGCATATGGAAGCTGATTGGACTACACTCCATTCCACACCTCAAACTCACCCCCCCCGCAAGGCAGTTGGGATTTTCAGTTGCATAACATACCTCATAGGGGAGACGAGAATGATGTCAGCTGCCCTTTCCCTAGGCAGAGGCTGTGGGGGGGGGGTTGTAAAACTTAATACAGACAGGCAGATAAAGGTTGGCTGATGGTTGCCAACTTCCAGGATATTTTAGGGATGAAGCCTGCTGAGGGTGGGGTCTGAGGAGGAGGAAGAGGGGGACCTCAGACAGATACAATGCCATACTGCCCACACTCCAGACAAGCTGTTGCCAGTCTCCAGGTGACAGCTGGAGAGATCTTAAAGCTTTGGTGCTACTTCAAAGTTCCCCAGGAGCCCAAAACAGAGTAGTGTTTTGGAAAATCTTGAGGAATTGTTTGGTGCATTTACGATGGGGCTCCTGGGGAACTATTGTTGCCAATCTTGGCCCAGCAGCCATCAAACCATTCTCTTCAACCCCCTGCTGTGCAGCTGACTTCCCCCTAGGGTTGCCAATCTCCAGGTGGGACCTGGAGATCTCCCACTGCTACAATTGATCTCCAGATGACAGAGATCAGTTCCCCTGGAGAAAATGGATGCTTTGGAGGGTAGACCCTATGACATTATACCTGCTGAGTCCTTCCGCCCCCCCCCGCCCAATGCTGCCCTCTACAGAATCCACCCCCCAAACCTCCAGGTATTTCCCTCCTTAGAGCTGGCAACCCTACATTCCCCTCAGTGCCTGTTGGGAGTGGGTGGTGGGGGAGGGGAAGGGAGTGGGCAACCGGAGGCTTCTGCCTCCTGTCTCCGGTCCTGGAGTGGGGGGGGTGGAAACGGACCCGGCAGCCGGAGGCTTGCACCTCCAGTCGCCGGCCCTGGAGTGAGTGGGGTTGGGGGCGGGGAAACGGACCCGGCGGCCGGATGTCGGCCCTGGAGTGGGTGGGGGTGGGAGGGAAAAC
>NW_015172005.1:1928079-1945898 GCF_001447785.1 Gekko japonicus | reverse complement strand
TTTGGATCCCGTTGCCGGCCCTGGAGTGAGTGGGGGGGAAGGGACCCGGTCTTCAGTTGCCGGCCGAGGAGTCGGTGGTGGGGGAGGGGAAGGGAGCGCAAGACCGGAGGCTTCTGCCTCCTGGAGCCTGGAGAGGGTAGGGTTTGCAGAGGGGTGGGACCTCAGACAGGTAGAATGCCATAGACTACACCCTCCAAACCAGCCATTTTGTCCTGGGTAACAATTGCTGCCAATCTCCAGGTGAGGGCTACAGATCACTCACAATTACAACTGCTCTTCAGGTAGCAGAGATCAGTTCCTCTGGAGAAAACAGTGGACTCTGTCATTATACCCTGCTGAGGTCACCACAGCAAAATGACACTGTTTGCCCAAAGCCAGAGCACTGCCCCAGAGCCTCTTTCTAGATCTCGTTGTATTGCTTTCACAACGGGCTTTACTGCTAGTACACTATATAAAGGACATCAGCTTGTAGCTCCAAGTTGGTGTATTCTCACTGCAAGGCCTCATGCGCTGGGAGGGGATACAGAGGAAAATCCACATGGGTAGACTGGAGAGTCAATGATACAGCACTGGGCAGATGCTCCCATGCTACTTGACTGCTCCAGATGAGGTTGATCTGCCATGCCATGCTGAAGCCACAATTGGAGTGGCTCCACCCACTCCCCTCCCTGAGCAGTATTCTGTTCCCTCCCTCGCACCAGTTGCTTCTGGGCCGCATAAGAGCCCTGAACGGGCCAGTTCTGGCCCCCGGGCCCTATGTTTGACACCCCTGCTCTAGAGGCCATTATTGAGGACCTACAGCTCATCCTACAGGATTTTCCTTTCCTCTCACAGGCCTATGGAAGTAGGCCAGTCTGGGGGGATGGCAGGGGATGGTATTCCATCACTTCTGGGGGAAATCTGGAAGTGATGTCACACCTCTCTAGCAATCACCAGAAACAGAGTTCTAGCAATTCCTACAGAGGTGTGATGTCACTTCCGGGTTTTCCTGAAAAGTGATGGAATGCAGTCTCCTGATGGCAACTTTTTATTTTTCATTCTCATCAGCTGCTGGAGTGCCAGCAGGCAATGGGAGCTGGGGGCAGACGATCTTCCCCCCCCCCTGCAGGCAAACGGTAAGCCTATTCCTTACAATCAGTCCCCCACCCAACAATTTGAAGCCACTAATCAATAGTAACCTTATGCAACAGCCACAGAAATATACATACTCAAGAAGTGACCCTGGAATAAACCTTGCCTGATTACCATCTGTCAATTCTCCCCCCCCCCCAATCTCTATTCCAATATTTAGTCAGACAACACTATAGAATCATAAAGTTGGAAGGGACCTCCAGGTTCATCTAGTCCAACCCCCTGCACAAGGCAGGAAATTCACAACTACCTTCTAGGGCTGCCAGGCACGATGGTCACACCGATGGTGGTATTTGGGGGGTGGCCCGGGAGTGGGCGGCGACATCCCCAATGCGATGACGCCATGCGGAAGTGACGTTATTGCGTCAGCGACATCAGGGGTGATGCTCTGCTTTGAGGGCAAACTCTATGGTTAAAATTGGACTCAAACCATAGAGTTTTCCCCTAAAAACAGAGCATCACTGCACAGTGTTGCCGACATGATGATGGCACTTCCGCATGACGTCATTGCGTTGGAGACATTGCCATGTGATGTTGTTGTCTGGGGCGGGGCTTCCCCCAATGGCCAGCTGGCCGGCGGCAGGTAGAAGCCTCAGAAATCCGAGGATCCCCTGCCCTGACTGGGGGTCTGGGAACCCTATACACCTCCCCACACACACACACACACCAGGGATCCCTGCTGCACGCCCAGAAGAGGGCACAAGAAACTTCCAAGATCTCTGGACAAACTGGCCTGGAGAAAATTGCTTCCTGACCCCAAAGTGGTGATTGGCATTTCCCTGGGTGTACAAGAAAGGCCCATGTGAACTAAGCACTGCTATAACCCTCCCTCACATGATCTGCCTAAATTCACAGAATCAGCATTGCTGTCAGATATGGCCATCTAGCCTCTGCTTAAAAACCTCCAAAGGAGGAGGCCCGCTACATCCCATGGAAGCCTAATGTTTAGCCGAAAACTCTTTTGATTTTTAATCAAAAGAGCTTAATAGATTAAAATAGATAAACTGATAGTTTAATCTGTGAACTATCATGGGACCAACAGCCACACCATTAAGGGCTCACTCCCCAGGACATCCTCTAACTTCGATCAGCTTCCAAGAAAGCACTTCTTAAACTTCCACAGGACAAACTGGCTAACCTCTGTGCTGTAGAACATACACTAATCAGACATTTAAAAATAGTAACACTCATAAACAAGGGAGGGGGCACTTCACTTTCCAGGGCTTTCAAGTTGCAGTTCTTAAAGCTGCCAGACACTAACAAAGAGTTTCAAAGAGAGATTCCAGTATGAAGCTACCAGACTGGAATTCACTAGCAAACTGGATACTGTGGAACTTAAGCCCTGCGCAGGCATTCAAAGTATGTATACTCTGCACGCATGTAGAGGGGAATGGGAGCATGCCTGCTGACTCTACCTCCTAGGTCTGTAAACATTGCTGAAAGTATGCAGCAAGACCTATATAGTTTTGTGTGCATGATCATGGTCCTGATCATTCATGCAAATCAACATGCATTCACTTGTATACACATAACACTCGCTGCAGATATTCAGCTAGACCAATAGGCAACTAGGGTTAGGGCTAGGGTTACCAGGCAGTACCTGGCAATCAGCAGGAGGAGTTTTGGTGGGGACATGGGGGGGCATGACACCAGCTGCAGCGCTACATCACCTCAAGAAAAGAAACTGAATGTAAAATAGGGTAGCTCTAGGAATCATCTTGATAGTTTTGTGGTAACCATAGAGTTTCTGGCAATGCCTGGAGAGACCCCGTGTCACTTCCAGGTTTTCAGCAGAAGTGTGGCAACAAGAATGCTGACCAACTTTTGTTAGACTATATAAAGCTGGTATTACACCAGCTGCATTGGTTGCAGACTTGGTTCCAGGCTCAATACAAGGTGCTGGTATTGATCTTTAGAATCCTAACAGTGCAGTTCTAAGGGGAAGCTACACCCTTCTAAGTACACTGAAGTCAGTGCTATTTATGATTGCACTGAAAATGGCTGAAGGACCACCTTCAGCTTGGCCCCATCTGTGGATACTTAAATCCAGTGACTGGAAGAATGAACAAACAAGCCAGATCTTTCTACAAGCCAGGGGAAAAGCCCCAGGTTTGGGGGGGGGAGGAATCTCTAATCTGAAAAAAACCCACCTTTGGGGGCTTTAAATCCCCCAAATAATAGAAGTAGCAGCTGTAGCTTTAAAAATCTCAGTGGCCACTGTAGGGATTGCTAGGTAACTATAACAGTGTTGCCAGCCTTCAAACCTTGTTTTCTATCAATAACAGGCAGGAGGAAGGGGCAGGGCTTTTTCCAAGGCTATTTTGTGCCCTCTGAGGGAGGACTCACTGGGGACAGGCCTGGGAGCAGCCACTGGACAACGCACTCCCATGTGATTTGCTCAGGCCCAGTGGCTTGCTGCTATTCAACAGCAGCCACTGCATGAACGCCAGCGTGATGTAGTGGTTAGATGGTCCAGAGTGGTGTAGTGGTTAGGGTTGCCTGGTCTGGTTTGGAAAATACCTGGAGACTTTGGGGGTGGATCCAGGAGAGGGCAGGGTTTGGGAGGGGAGGGTCCTCAGCAGGGTACAATACCATAGAGTTAGGGCTGCCAAGTCTCGTTGAATCGTGCTGGGGATCGTCAGTCTTTACAGGAGCTCTGCCGCGGGGGACGGCAACAGGCGTTGCACCGCCGTCGCCAGGATGTGACGCTACGTGTCACTCTGGCAACGGGACTCCAAACGGCCCCGTTGCCAGAGCGACGCGTAGCGTCACATCCTGGCGACGGCGGTGCAACGCCTGTTGCCGTCCCCCGCGGCAGAGATCCTGTAAAGAATGACGATCCCCCGCCGCGATTCAACGAGACTTGGCAGCCCTACATAGAGTCCACCCTTCAAAGCAGCCATTTTCTCCAGGGGAGCTGATCTCTGTCAGCTGGGGATCCGTTGTAAAAGCGGGAGATCTCCATGCCCCACCTGGAGGCTGGCAGGTAGTGGTTAGAGGGTCGGACTAGGATCTGGGAGACCCAGGTTTAGATACCCACTGTACCACGAAAGCTTTCTGGGTGACCCCCTCAGCCCAGACACATTCTCAGCCTAACCCGCCTCATGGTTGTTGTCAGGATACAGTGATGAAGGAGAGAATGTTGTAAACTACTTTGGATCTCCATTGTGGAGAAAGTGGGTTATAAATGAAGTAAATAAATAATATAGCTGAATATGGGGAGGCAGATAAAAGGTAGGCTGGTTGATGGAAAGGACAGAAGCAAGCAGGGAGAGGATGTGAGGACTGTCAGGAGGAGGGCAAGAGGAAATGGTGTGGGGAGGAAGATACAGGGGAAATGAAGTGCCTCCCTCCTGCAAGTCCTTATGGGTTCCATACACATTTACCTTATTTTCAAAGTCTGGCAGAAATGATACTGCTTTCCAAATACTTGATTTGGAGTGAGATCCGGAAAGCAAAATCTGTTGTGCTTGCTTTCACCGTTGTTTAATAGGAATCAGGAAAAATGCTGCCTATGGTGGGATCCTGCTGGCTTAAACCCATGACACCACAATTGTACCTCCCTGGAGCAGTTTTGCAACTACTTTCAAGGTGTAAGTGAGAATTTTTGGGAAAGGAGAATGGTGAATATCTACGGACATCAGTACAGCTCTAGAATATTTTTTGCTGTTGAAAAAGACAGTCTCCGTGTTGCACAGAGGGGATCAGGACTGCAGTGAGTGACACTATTCCTTCCAGCATTTGATTTGTTGACATGCATACTTGTGATAGAAAAATCTCCATTCGCACTGCACAAGGAACCATTGCAGAAGGAATTCTCTTGCGATGCAATCCTAAACAGTTATAGCCTCCACTGAAGTTGTTGATACAGAAGGGTGTAACTCTGTTTAGGTTTGCATTCCTACAATAGGACACATGGCTTCATCGACCTTGGGATCATTTTCAGTTATCTGAAGCCGACTTCATTTCAATTCATTATACAAGATGGGTGGCATAAGCAATAGCCTTAATAGATATCATCTCTTTCTCTCTCTTAATTGCAACCCCATTAATATATAATAAGCCCTTCATTGGTGTTCTCTTAAGGCAGAATTTTATACTGTCGGTTTCAAAATCCCCTTGGAGAATTTCAATTACCACTTCTTTTGTGCAGTTAAGTGGGCTCAGATTAAATATTCATTACCATACAAATGAAAAGTTCATGCCAGGAGAACCCACTAGACTAGACCACAGTTTGTAGCAAATGGCTTAGTCTCAAAAGCCAAATGAAAAACTATAAATACAGCGACTAAGACGATTTCAAGGAAAACAGGGTTGGTCCTGACTTGCTTCAGTCTCTAACATGGGTGATTCATCTACTTCACCTCCCTAGATGTTTCTTTTCAATAGCTGGCTCTGATTCCAAAGCAGGATTTTGCCAATATGTAAATGGAATGTCTCTATTTTTAGCTCCTCAGTCCTTACTTAACTCTCTCTGCTCCTGAAAGAAAGCTTCCCATTTTTCCACCCCTCCATTTCTCTCTCCCTCAATTAACTCATCTCAGGCTATTATACAAACTCTTGCATCATGCTATGTAAATGTCTCTCTCCCTCTCTCTCTCTCTTTTATTTCTTGATTAACACATAACACTCATCTGGACTTTCTCCAGAGCTAAGGATTCAGCAGTGGTAATGGAAATTGTGTTATTATGAAAAAGTCCCTCCCTTCCACTTCCAATCAATTTTATCTAGGCCTATCCTTCTGGAAGTAATTCAAAGGCTCATTCATTCAAGAAAGCCACTTGGCATCCATCCCAGGATGATCAAGATGGCGAATCATTAACACATTGTATACTGTTTGGTACTTCGCTAAGGTCAGCCTGGCCTTCCAGGGATGTGAACCCAGGAGGACTCTGTGCCAGCATTCTGTGCAGCGCGCAGAAAGGAGCAGCCAAACTTACTTGGAGTACACCATACGCAACAAACTGAGCCTTGATTTCTCACATGCATTTTTCCACTGTTGTCCATTTTTTTCCTGGATTCTGAACATGTCTTCCGAATGTACCTCAACATAGTCAAATGGGAGCATTTCCTACATTGTACAAAACATTCTCATTGAATGGATTTTAAGGGTGTGTTAAACAAGATGAAGTTCCAGCTCAATCAGAATTACAACTTTTTTTTCTTTTTGCACAACCAACTTATGGCGACCTTGTAGGGTTTTCAAGGCAAGAGGGGTCCAGAGGTGGTCTGCCATTGCCTGCCTTTGCATAGCGATCCTGGGATTCCTTGGTGGTCTCCCATCCAAATACTAACCAGGACTGACCCTGCTAAGCTTCCCAGACCTGATGAGATCATGCTAGCCTGGGCCATCCAGGTCAGGGCAGCGTTACAACCAATGCTCCCTCTAAGCTGTGGAACCTTGTGAGCAAAAATTCTCCTTTGTGAGCTACTAGCATTAAAGTTGTGAGTGAGCGATTGGGCTACTGCATAGATTAATGTGCTCTGGAGCCATTCTTCCTGAGCTAAGACAAAAATCTGTGAGCCAGAGGCTCACACTAACTCAGCTTAGAGGGAACATTGGTTACAACTAGGGATGTTCAAATATCTGCTGGTTCAGCTCCCATCCTGTTTCCCAGTCATTAATAGGAAGCCAATTTTTTTTTGATGGACAGTTTGCCTGTTCATTGACCCATTCATCCCTGACTGGCAGGTTGCTTCACAATATTTCTTCCTAATGGTACAGCACTGTGCAACCAGCTTTTCAGGCATGAACATTCTCAAACAGACCAAATGAGTACTGACTGCTCCAGTCAGTAGGCAATTGTTTAAATAGACAGTTAAATCACCACCACCACACAATGAAGCTGATAGGTCTTAAGGCACCACAGGAGACTTTTGCAGCTTTAACAACTACAGATTGTTGCAAGTGTGTCATGAGGTCATTCCAAAGTATGAGCTAGTGCTACTCTGCCATGCACACTAGATGCTTTAAGGCAGCTTTGCTTCCGATCTACTGAACGATGGAGTAAGCAGAACATAAGAACATAAGAAGAGCCCTGCTGGATCAGACCAGTGGTCCCTCTAGTCCAGCATCCTGTCTCACACAGTGGCCAACCTGTTCCTCTGGAGGGCCAGCAACAGGGCATGGAGGCCGAGGCCTTCCCCTGATGTTGCCTCTTGACACTGGGATTCAGAGGCTGACTACTTCTGAATGTAGAGGTTCCCTTTAGTCACCATGGCTAGTAGCTACTGATAAACCTATTCTCCATGAATCCCCCTTTAAAGCTGCTTATGCCTGTGGCTCCATCCCTTGCTCACACACTTGGCCAAGTTGACGGCAATTGGACATGCGCCCACACCCCACAGTGATATTAACCACAATTAATCAAAAAACTGTGGGTTTTGGTTGTAGGTGCAGAATGCATACACAAAAATAAACTGAAGACAAACGAATAGTGCAGAGGGCAGGGAGACAAAATACAAAGTTAACCTTAAAGGTTCGACTGCTCAGATTCTCCATGGTGAGCTATGGTGAGCTGTTAGTGCAGAAAGGGCCTGTGTAAAGAAGGATTTCCTGTCCTGAATGTACTCTCCAACAGCTTCACTGGATGCCCTCAAGTTCAGAAGCACACCACTGGAAGAGTGTGGGCCTGAGTTTTTACGATAGCCACGTCTGTGGGTCCTTTCCATGGAATGTCCGAGCATGCTGCAGAATCCCACCAGCCGTGCCTCTTGTGGCACAGGGTGACAACTCACGGAACATTCTTCAGTCAGAACAGTCCCACACGGAGGTTCTAATGATGCATCACTGTGAGTTTGGGGAGTATAAAAATGGCTTCGAGTACCTGTCAAGAGGAGCTTCGATGGCTCAAGTGGTTAAGATGCTGAACTGCAGGCTGTGGAAGGTCAGTAGTTCAGCAGTTCGAGACCCGGGTGCCGCATGATAGAGTGAGCTCCCATCTCTAGTTCCAGCTCCTGCCAACCTAGCAGTTTGAAAGCAAGAAATTGCAAGTAGATAAATAGGTACCACTTTGGTGGGAAGGTAACAGCGTTCCGTGCGCCTTGGTGTCTAGTCATGCCGGCCACATGACCACGGAAACGTCTTTGGACAGCGCTGGCTCTTCAGCTTTGAAACGGAGATGAGCACCGCAACCCTAGAGTCGGATTCAACTGGGTTTCGAGCAAGGGAACCTTTACCTGTCAAGAGATGTACTTCTGCATCACAAGCGACATATCCAGTCCCTTGAGCAGCTGTCTTACTCATGTCTTTCACTTTCTAATATGACTCCTGTGAAGAGCAATGGGAGCGATTTCTCACAAAGAGGAGAGCAAACGGGCTGCCCTGCTGCTCGTATCAATGAACAAGGGGGACCTGGAAGGCTGTCTAGGGTTGTTCAGGGAATCAGCATGACCCATTCCATTGTTATTAAGAGAATTGTGTGATAGTTGGATTGGTTTCCCTTGTGTGTTTTTAAAACCTCTGCATCATTTTGTATCTGTTACTGGACGCTTACGTTTTGTGTTATGCAACTAGTAGGCAGTGCTACTTGCCTTGAGTCCGAGAAATAAGTCTGAATATAAATATTTTAAATAAATAAAACAAATAAAAATGCCCTGCAGTTCCCGAGATGAACACTCTCTCTTTCATGTCTTTTAACATGAAATCTGAGCCCATTCGCGGGGAGGGTGGGGTAAAAATACAAATAAATAAATAAATAAATAAAATAATATTCATTCTTATTTTCGTCAGCCACTTTAGTTCTCCGCTGCCATTGTTGTTTCTGTACATTTGTTTGTGTTGTGCATTCAGGCTTCTATGTGCAGATGGCGAGATAAGAAACAGCATAGGATGAAGTCTTAATTTTCATCTCTCCATGATGCATAGTCCTGATATGAATTGGGCTTGTGCGTGGTTGGGAGTTAAATTCCAAGCCCAGAACTTCCAGCACAGATCTAGTCAACTGGACTGGGGTGGATATGCAGAGGACATGAGGACGTTGTACAGTTAGGCCCTCAACATAACCTACATGATTGTTGCCAACCTCCAGATGGGATAACCAAAGAGAGATCACAGGATAAGTGAGGAGAAAATAGTCAATGGCAACCATGATATATTTATGAAGAGAATATCACTCTTTTATAGATTTTCAAAAGATAGAGCCGGTTTGGTGTAGTGGTTAAGTGTGCAGACTCTAATCTGGGAGGACCGGGTTTGATTCCCCACGCCTCCACTTGCAGCTGCTGGATGACCTTCGGCAAGCCATAGTTCTGTCAGAGCTGTTCTCTAAAGGACAGCTCTCTCTGAGCTCTCTCAGCCCCACCTACCTCACAGTGTGTTTGTTGTGGGGAGGGGAAGGGAAAGGAGATTGTAAACTGCTCTGAGACTCCGAGTGAAGGGCGGGGTATAAATCCAATCTCTTCTCTTCTTCTTCTAATACAAATTTAGAACTATTCAAATCTTTGAGAGAAACCATACAGAGAGTAAACTGAATAAGACAAGATTTCACTGAGTGTGAGCATTATGCAGAGAGGCAGCATGCAGAGATAAATGCCGGGTAGGAAAGGATTCACAAAGACCGATTCTCCACAAGCAGCTGTGCCATTGTAATGTATCCAGTCCAGACCGTGTGGCCGGCTTGAGCTCCACGCGGTCAGGCACAAACGTCGAGCTCCGCTCCAAGAGACAATGGACTATGCGGATCTTAGCCCGGTTCAATCAGGGGGCTAGGTTCCCGGCCGAGAGCCTATGGGACTCTCGGCCACTGTAAATAACCTATTGGGAAGTGGGGGAATGTTTTGGGTGGCGGTTTCTCGGGGGATATAAGCCAGCCTGTGAGCCGGCCAAAGTCGTCTTGTTCCTGATCGAATAAAGTACACTTTGCTGAAATCACTCTCCGTCTGCGTACTTTTCAGCCATCCTCGCTCTTCTGTTTCCAATGCTTGCATTGGTCAATTTCACACTATTTGCTGCGCAGCTACATTTTGACCTGCAGCTCCTCCTGATTTTCCCCGCATCTACTCGATCCTTGTTTTTTGAGATCAAGAAGATGTGGGGGAAATTGGGGGGAGCTGTGGGTCACAATGCAGCCGCACAGCGAATAATGTGAAATTGACCAATGCAAGAGGAGGAAACAGAAGAGCAAGGGCGGCACAGCTGCTTGTGGGGAATCGGTCATAGTCTACACGTATTCTGCTCTGAAGAAGCCTTCTGAAACAGGTGTTGGAGCAAGCCTGTCTGCAGATCCGTGACCTTTAGGCTCTTTGTCTACAATCCAGTATTAGTACAAGAAAGACACAAAGAAGATTTACTGTTTGTAAGAACTTTAGATTATTGGACTGTGCTTGTTAACATTGTGGAATCACTTTTTGGTGTTTATTCTTACATGAGTGTACAAAAATGTATTAGTATTAATATTGATCTATTTTTAGAAAAATCTATAAAAGAGTGATATTCCCTTCATAAATATATCACGGTTGCCAGTGACTATTTTCTAACCTCCAGATGGGCCCTGGAAAGCTCCCAGAATTACCACTGCTGTCTGGATGAGACAGATCTGTTCCTCTGGAGAAAATGACTGTTTCGAAGGGTGGACTCTACAGCATTAAATCCTGCTGAGGTCCCTCCCCAAACCCTGCGGTCCCTAGGTTCCACTCCCAAACCTCCAGGACTTTCCCAACTTGGAGCTGGCAACCCTAGGGTTGTTTTGAATATTAAAGTGGAGGAAAAACTTCATAGGCTGCTCCAAGGTCCTTGGAGGAAGGGTGGGGAAACAGTGTGATGGATCCCTCAGGGCCTATTGCAGCCTTGAGGACATTTATGTTTGTGAAAGCAACAAGAGGGGGAGAGAGAAAAAGATCTGCGCTTGGCAAGCACATGGTTCTTTAAATGCAGCCTTGCTGACACCCAAAATATATGCCGAATTCTCAAAATATGCTGAAGCAGGAACTTTGGTTTCTTATAAAATTAGAATGTATTATTTTCTCTTCACTGGATCTGAACTCTCCATCTAGTATGTCAAGGAATTTTTAGAGAGAAACCTCTGGATCCTGGACTTCTCAGCAGGAGCTGTGCATTACAGCCCTGCTGAGGCAAATCTTGCACCAGAGGAGAGAAATGTTTTCACAGGGTCAGCTTCCAAGTCATCATTAATGTTTACAGTTTCAATCACAGCTCACATTGCTATAGTAACCCTTAAAGTCACATTCCTCCAAAAATACCAACTTGGAAGGAAAACAAATCCCTGCCATTTTATTTTTTTTTCCCCTTGCCCCCTGAAAATCTCTAACAGTGTAATTGCCTCTCAAACACCTCAGTTTTTTAAAGACAGGTCCGGAAGAAAGCTGGTCTCTTGTTCTAGGGTTTTATAGAATATATGGAATGGGAGGTAAAAGGTCCTGGACAAAGGTCTTTTTTAGAAATACAACCGTTGTTCCCCACAGTGAGAGAAGTATGTGAAACGGTTCCAGGGGGTTGCTAATATTCCTGGCCAAGCAAAGAAGGATTTCAAATAACCCGCCCATGTAACTCTCTCTCTCTCTCTCTCTCTCTCTCTCTCTCTCTCTCTCTCTCTCTCTCTCTCTCTTGGTTTTATGAGGAATTTGGCAGCTATTACCACAGTAGCTAGGTGGGTACCAACTTAAAGCCAAGGGAGAGAGAGATAGGAATGTTCTCTTTCACTTCCTCAGAGTTTTTGAGTCCCTTTTTATCTCACCCTTCTTTCCATAACTGCTTGGGGAAGCACACATGGTTCTCCCTTCCTGCATTTTCCCCTCACAACAGTCCTGTGGGTAGGCTTGACAGGCCTCGCACTAATCACCTACCTCTGATCCCAGCTGCTGTGTGAGAAAACTAAAAACACTGCCAGCCTCTGTGCCAGTACAACACTTTTCGGTACCTGAAAATGACAATGGGTAGCTCTAGGAACAGCCGGAAACTATGGTTTTACCATAGAGTTCTCAATGATTCCTAGAGTTCGTACCCAGAAATGACATAGTGATCTTAACACTGTCACATGTTTGCCCCACACACTAGGGTTGCCAAACACCCCCCCCCCCCGGTTTGGGAGATCCCAAGCACGACCCCCGCAAGCTTGCAGGGAAAAGCCAGCTTCCTTCTTAAAAGGGAAACGCAGCTGCTCTTAAAGGGGAAACGCCGGCTACTTTAAGTGCAGGGAACTGCCGTTTCTGGAGATCCGGTGCACGGGTGGGTTGGGGGGGCGGCAGACATCCCCAACATGAAGTCATCACGTTGGGGATGCCCCAACCCCTCAAGGAATGCCCCCCAAGTCCCCCGCTGGGGACTAAAATGGACTTGGCAACCCTACTACACACACGGTTTATATTTATTTATTAAAATGTTTACATCCTATCTTTGGTTCAAGGAAGCTAACAATAACAGTTAAAAACATTTTTAGGTTAAAACCAAAATAAAACAACAAACTACAAATCTCTCCCTCTCTCCCCCCTTAAAAGATGCCTGCCATTCAGCCCCCCCTAAAAAGCCCTGGCGAACAAGAAGGACTTGCAGGTCTCCTGAAGATAAGCAGCCAGCAGCAGGACTCTGTGCTATCCCAGTGCCTGGATGTGGTAGTCCAGTTGTTAAGGGGGAGCTGGCTGAAGTTGAATCCATCCAACATGGAAGTCATGTGGCTGGGAAAGACTGAGATGCTAGCTGGAGGGTCACTCCTGAGACTTAGTAGTATCCAGCTGACCATTGTAAACTCTGTAAAGAGCCTCGGGGTGTCATTCTATTCTGCGCTATTGTTGAATAAGCAAGGGTCCATGGCATTTTTTCATCAATGCCAGGCCCACCACCTGGCTCCATATTTGTATGGCCACGTTGATCCATACAGCAGTCACCTTCAGACTGGACTACTATAATTTGCTCTATGTAGGGCTGCCCTTGAAAATGCTTTCGAGACTGCAGGTGGTCCAAGAATGCAGCTGCCAGGTTGCTGACTGGAACATGATAGTCACTCCATATTACTCCAAGTCTGCACCAGCTGCACTGGCTACCAATTAGTCTCTGGATCCAGTAAAAGGTGTTGGTGTTAACCTTTAAAGCCCTTAACAGTCTGAGGTCCCTGCCACACGGCAGGGAAAAAAACGGGCAAAGTGCGGCTTTTAAAAGCCGCACCAAAATAGAGACGCCGCGGCGGGATCCCACGGATCCCCTGAGCCGTGGCGCCGTTGCTCCCCGGCACGATCAGATGCCAGGGAGGAAGCGACAGTTGGGAGGGGGAGGCTGCCGAACTGCGCATATCTGAGCATGCGTAGTTCGGCCAGGAGCCGGGAATGAGCCGGCAGAAGGACGCGTCGGCGATCCCACAGCCAGCCTTGATGCGCCCTTTCCTGAAGAACCACCTAGGTAGGTGGTTTATTTTTTATGTGGGGTTTTGGGTGGAAGGGCCGAATCGGGAACGGGCACACCACGCTTCCCAGATGTTGCTGTGGGATCGCGCCCGTTTGCTGCGCCCCCGATCCGTCCCTCTCCTGGCCCAAAACCTCTCGTGTTACCCGAGTCTGAGACACTCAAACCTACGGGATCACCCCTCCCATTACAACCCCTGCCCTCCCTTCAGTCACCCTTTAGGGGCCTCTTGCAGATGCCCTGCCGCAGGATGGCATAAGTTAGCTGTCATCTGGGGAAGGGCCTTCTCAGTTGTGACCTCTACTGTGTGGAATACACTCTCAGATGACACCCTTGCCCTGTCGGACTTGTGTAGGTCCCACGGCATGCAAAGCCAAATTGTTTAGGTTGGCCTTTGGAGGCTAATCCACATGCCTGGGTTGTTATTCTTAGTGGCATGGTGCTAGCCACATATTTTAAAAGCTTAACATTTTAACATTAACATTATATATTTGTTCTTAGTTTTTATGTTGTTTTTCCTTATTTATATGGTTTTAATGCTGTACGTCACCACAAGAGCCTTTGGGTGAGCAACGATTAAAAATCTAATAAATACATAAGAAGAAATAATATCTACCACAAAAACAACAGAAGTTCAGTTTATTTATGCTTTCACATGCATTCACATTTGGATTGTATTAGATCATGTTCTCTGTTTATATTTATGTCTGCATTATAAAAGTGAATGAGGTTTGTAGAAGGAAAGCTACTTGTGTCTCCGGGCATTTTTGTAGATAACTAGTTTTCACTAAGCAAGTATATCCAGAGTGGGGAGTAATAATAAACTCCTTATTGATTTATCCTCTGGAATCGTTTCCTTATGCAAAAGGTTTCAAGGCGGGGTTACAAGAGGCACTACACTGTTGTGGTTGGGGTGTCAGACTAGGGTCTGTTGTCCTGTAACCAGTTGTTCCCACCTCCTACCTTCCTGCTAATAAATGGATGCTGTTTTGAAATCACCTATCTCTGCTGTGTGAACCTAAGAGCAGGTACCTGAGTAAGTGCCCTATCCCTGATCTGCTGGCAAAAGGGAACATTGCAGCCTCTACCAGTTCTGGCTTACTCCTCCCCCCCCCCACAACTCCAGTTCTGGTTCCCCTCTCCTTCACTGCCTGCTCACCTTTCTCTCCCGTTGGTTCTGGCTCACATTCCTCCTTCACCAGTTCCTCCTGCTGCTGGCCACCTCCTTATCCTCACTGTAGTTCTGTGCACCCAGTTTTCATATACCATTTTGTAGCAACCCTAAAATGCTGCTGAAGTGGATGGCTTTTGGTGGATGGGGGACTGCAGGGACATCATTGGAAACTGGTCCAAGACAAAATCTCATTAAACAGTGAGCCCCCTCAAGGTAACAATCAGGTTGGCCCAAAGGTCCATGATGTAGGGAAGTCCATGAAGAGAGGAAGTGGATTGTGCCTACCGCTCCAGCCTCATTTTCTGTACACAGGTCCAAATATATACAGGACACCTACGACACAAGATTAATCATTAGATGAACCTTGAATTTTTTGTGTATATGAAATCTATGCACATTCGTCAGGTATGCCTATAGACACTGCACTGGTTTTGATTAAAGCAGGAGTCCCCAACCTTTTTGAGCCTGTAGACACATTTGGAATTCTGACATGGCATTAGGGTTGTCAAGTACCTACCTACGAACCGGCAGGGGACACATGCTTCCCCACCAGAAGATTCTTGCTTGTAACACAGGTGCTGCACTATTCCGTCGCCCAGACGTGACGTAGGCACATAGCTGGGCGACGCTCTGGTAATGGAGCTGGAAACTCGATGGTATATGAAATGGTATATGGTACCATCGAGTTTCCAGTTCCATTGCTAGAGTGTTGCCTGGCTACGTGCCTACGTCACGTCTGGGCGACGGAATAGTGCAGCGCCTGTGTTTTCCCCGTGGGAATGGTCCCACAAAGAACTACATATCCCCCGCCAAATCAGGGTAAGTACTTGGGAGCCCTGCATGGCATGGTGGGTGCAGCACCAAAATGGCTGCCACTGGAGGCAGAGCCAATCACAAAATGATTGCCACAGCTTAACTTCAGTAATATGGTACAGATCCTTGTGCTATGGTGGCGGCAGCTGCCAAAGCAATATTTTTTTAAAAAATCTGCACAGCCAATCTAATCTCCAACATCAGTTATTCGACGCTTTGATGGACAAAACCCCTACTTGGCCACACCCACTTGGTGGGCACCAGAACAGGTGTCGGAGAGCAGCATGGCACCCACAGACACATTAGTAGGAACCCCTGGATTAAAGCATGGAAGTTAAGAGAAAAACACTGAGGACTGTAAATGCATTATTCATTGATTAATAACCTGGTGAAACCACAACAGGGGTAAGGAGGGGATATCTCTAATTTCCCATCTTTCTCAGCCTGTTACACCCACTATCAGAACCATCAGACAACTATACTGTTCAAGTCCCATTTAAGCATTCGTGATCTTTTGAAATTTGAAGGATGAAGAGATTTGGGAACTTGCTTACAGGGCATAGTTACATGATACATCAACTGGGCCTCGGACACAGGAAGTATGTCCTAATCACAACAGTGACAATGAGTCATGGTGCACAAGAAGTTCGTCATAACTGATACATGTGTGTGGGGGAACAGAAGTCCGAGAGAACAAGTCGGTCTGTTAACTTCTTTCTAGGAAAGTGAGTGGACTAACAATGACATGATTCAGCAGAAAAAGATCATGCGGAGTGTGGTCTTGACCATTCTGAAGAAAAGAGTGTTTCTGGCTGGTAGGCAGAACTGCCAAAATTCTCTTCGGGTCAGTTCAGAATCTCTGTATTTATGAGCTTCCTAAGTGAGATTCTCATCTGTTACTGAGAGTTCTGTCTCTGTTCATAATGTTGCATGCACAATTATGGGGGTGACTGTAGGTGCCTTATCATATTGCCCTCTCTGGAAATTGTAGGTCCCAGCACACTGAAATCAAATATACTTAGGAAAAGAGGGTGTTAAATCTATATATGGGGCAGCAGCCATGTAAACAGTTGGAAAGACCAACTGAAAGAACTGGCACAGATGTAGGAAAGCCCCTCTTCAGACAACAATCTGTTTAGTTGGGTCTGGTCACATGGTGGTGGAAAGTGCTGTCAAGTCGCAGCCAACTTATGGCAACTCCATAAGGTTTTCAAGACAAGAGATGCTCAGAGGCTCCGCATCATGACCCTTGGAGGTCTCCCATCCAATGCTAGCCAGGACTGACCCTGCTTAGCTTCTGAGATCTGATGAGTTCAGCCTAGCCCAGGCTACCTAGGTCATATAGTTCACAGCAATCTGTAAGAGTTTCAATGAGAATTAAACAGTTAGAACTTCAGTTCACTTACAGTGTAGTCCTAAGCAGAATTACACCATCCTAAACCCATTGAGGTAAATGGGTTTAGAAGGGTATAACTCAGCTGAGGATCCCACTAATAATATCAAATAAATTAATGAAGAAGAGAAGAAGAGATTGAATTTATCCCCCGCCCTTCACTCAGAGTCTCAGAGCGGCTTACAAACTCCTTTCCCTTCCTCTCCCCACAACAGACACCCTGTGAGGTAGCTGGGGCTAAGAGAGCTCTGAGAGAATAGCTCTGAGAGAACTTGTGACTGACCCAAGGTCACCCAGCTGGCTGCATGCGGAGGAGTGGGGAATCAAACCCGGTTCTCCAGATTAGAGTCCTCCGCTCTTAATCAATACACCAAATGAGAGTTTTATTTAGGAAAGAGGCTAATATTAAAGAACTTTTTTCTACTGCAAAGCAACCCACTCAGTTTGACTATACACGTGCAGAAACTTTAAAACAAAATCCTAAACTGAAGAACTTCTTGGCCAAATTCCCAGGACAACCGATGGTACAAGTTGGACAACTTAATAGCTGTCAACTTTGGCAACATCTGTACTGGCAAAAAAAAATGTTGTCATTGGATGGTAGCTTTCACTGTCAAAGTGTATCAAAAGTATATCAAAGAGTGAAGTTGATTTATAGCCTAGTGGAAACAGAATTTCCAACTGAATAATCCAGATTTCTTCACGCCAAATCAGCCATGAGCAGGAGGAAGAAGAGGTTGTTCAACTGGAGAGCACAGACAATGTTCTGCCTAAACTTCCGAAAAACTAGAGATGAATATATGGTGGTGTGTTATTCAAAATTAGACCATGGGCCCATCTATCTATTTTGGCGAGCTCCAGGGTCCCAAGCACAGAAAGACTTTCCCCCAACATTGTCTGTCAGAGTTCCTTAAACAGGAGATGTCAGAGTTTTATCCTGGGACCTTCTGCAATCA
>NW_015172005.1:1925923-1927203 GCF_001447785.1 Gekko japonicus | reverse complement strand
GTAGACAGATGGTAACAGTCGTGGCGGCTCCTACTCAAACGCCTGGCGGAAGAGCTCCGTCTTACAGGCCCTGCGGAACTGTGCAAGGTCCCGCAGGGCCCGGATCTCCTCTGGGAGCTCATTCCACCAGATAGGAGCCGCCACCGAAAAAGTCCTAGCCCTAGTCGCCGCTAATCTGGCCTCTGGTTATGATGGTCTAAACTGGTTATTATTCTACTCACTGGGAGTCCATTTTGCATGAAGGTTAATAATGGAAGGGTGGGGGACACATAGGTAAGCATTTGCCTGTGACAAGAATCCTTCATAAGGCAAGACATCTTGTTTTAGAACACAAGTGTGTTGGAATAGCAATAACAGTTTCTGAAAAATCTACTTGGGGGGGGGGGAAGTGGCAGCTAACCCACTCTGGATATTTCCCTCCAGAGTTGACAGTCTGTTATTAAAGTGTGATTTTTTAAGAAAGCAAGATTTATTGAATTTTAAGAAATAAATCTCAGGTTCCTCGTTGATAGCTTGATGAAAACATCAACTCAGTGCAGAGCAGTGGTGAAAAAAAGGCAAACTCCATGCTGGGGATTATTAGGAAAAAGGATTTAAAATAAAATGGCCAATATTGTACTGGCCTCACATAAAGCTATTTGGAATAAAATACACAGTTCTGGTCACCGCATCTCAAAAACAGATTCTGCAGACCTGGAAAAAGTACAGAAGGAGAAAAAATTCAGCTGCAAATGGTTGCTGTACTGCGTTGAGAGTGCATTATCCAACCACATGTGAAAGCAGTCCAAGATGAATAATGGGTTGGAGCCAGGGGTCATTTGGGGGGGGACGCGGGGGGACGCCATCCCCCTGGGTGAGGTGCGGGAGAGCGGGGCCTGGAGCTCCCTGCTGGTGCCCGCTGGAGGTCGCCGCCGGCTGTGGGGAGGACACACTTCCGGTGATGTCAGGGGGTGTGGCATATGCTAATGAGTTATGCTAATGAATCCCCTAGCTCTTTTTCTACGAAATGACCCCTGGTTGGAGCACCTTTCCTATGAGGAAAGACTGAAGTCTGGGACTTTTGAGTCCATGGGGGGTGGGGATGACAACCAATGGGAGACATGACAGAGGTTTGAAAAATTACCCATGGGGTGGAGAATGTGTACTACAGCAGAAAAAAAAACCGGGCAAAGTGCGGCTAATCAGAGCTGCACCAAAATAGAGACGCCGCGGCGGGATCCCACGGATCCCCTGAGCCGCGACGCTGTTGCTCCCCGGCACGATCAGATGCCGGGGAGAAG
>NW_015172005.1:1906708-1925793 GCF_001447785.1 Gekko japonicus | reverse complement strand
CCACCTTAGTAGGTGGTTTAGTTGTGCGGCGGCGTTTTGGGCGGAAGGGCCGGATCGGGGACGGGTGCACAACGCTTCCCAGATATTGCGGTGGGATCACGCCCGTTTGCTCCGCCCCCGATCCGTCCCTCTCCCTGCCCAAAACCTCTCGTGTGACTGGGGCCAAAGATAACTTTTTCTCCCTGTCCCATAATATTAGAACTTAGAGGCACCTGTTGAAGTTGATGGGCAGTAGATTCAGGATTCATGTTATGAGAAGACAAAAGTCACTGGAAAAGACCATAATGCTAGGAAAAGCTGGAGGCAGCAGGAAAAGAGGAAGACCCAACTTGGAATAGATTGAAGCAGTCAAGGAAGCCACGAGGGCCCTCTGTTTGCAAGACCTCAGTAAGGGTATTAACAACAGGACGTTCTGAAGGTTATTAATTGTTAGGGTCACCATAAGTCAGAACTGGCTTGATAGGACTTCACACGGAGAGAATCAGGATGGACAAAAGGAAATATTTCTTTATAGGACAAGTGATTAAATGTTGAATCCACGGCCAGAGGATATGATAATGGCCATTAGTACAGATTGGTTTAAAAGGGGATGAGACCTATTCCTGAAGCATAGGCCCACCAATGACTACTACGAATCCTAATGACTACAGGGAATCTTCACATCTAGAGACAGCAAACGTGAGGCACCGGCAAGGGAGGATTAGGACTCTTTGCCCTGTTTGTTTGTCCTCCAGGGCAACAAGATGGCCACTGCATGAGAGAGAATCACTGGTATGATCAAATAGGGCATCTTTATGTTCTTCAGATGTTACTGAAATGTACAATCACTGCCATGTTGCTGGTGCCTTTGTAGGGTATATTGGAACCTCCAATATTGCTGACTTCAAACATATCCACATAAAGGAGTCAGAAACACATGACTCATGAATGAACTGCAACTTGAAGTTCTGACAGATGATCACTTTCCACTTTACAGGGTCTGCCTGTTCTGAAAAATTACTTGCACCATATCCTTTGGTCTGGTTCCTCTTTATCAACTCTTTGTGGTTTCTTGGCAGGACTTTATTTTAGCCAGGGAAGCTGTCACAAATACCAAAGAAGTAATGATACAAAATGAGATTGCCCATGAGCGTAGGTGATGGACAGCAGTTGTCCTATACCCAACTGGGAGAAGGATCTGCAGATGAACAACCATGATACACCAGCCCTGTTCAATAGGTGTACTGTCCACCTGCATATAAGGAAACAGGACCGCACCTTCCCAGTCTCCATTCATATAGCCAAACATTTGCAGGAAGTCTTGCGGTCTGCACATATGGACTTTGTATGTGTGATTGGGGATTTGCATTTGCAGCATTCCCCACCATGCATAAAAAGCTTTAAGGCAGATTTGTATGCACTGTGGGCTCCCTGCAAACATTCATTTCCGTGCATAGTTTTAGATTCTAGTGGAAGTCTCTGCTAATGGAAGGAGGGCAATGTTAGCTGACTCCCCCTTCTCACTGCAGACCTATGACCAGTGTTCCCTCTAAGCTGAGTTAGTGTGAGCTAGCTCACAATTCTTTAGCTTCCAGCTCACACATTTTTGTCTTCGCTCAGGAAGGATGGCTCCAGAGCAAACTGATTTATGCAGCAGCCAAATCGCTGGCTCACAACTTTAATGCCAGTAGCTCACAGAGTAGAATTTTTGCTCACAAGACTCAACAGCTTAGAGGGAACATTGCCTATGACCAGTGTTCCCTCTAAGCTGAGTTAGTGTGAGCTAGCTCAGTTTTTTAGCCTCTGGCTCACACATTTTTATCTCAGCTCAGGAAAGACGGCTCCAGAGCAAACTAATTTATGCAGGAGCCAACTCGCTCGCTCACAGCTTTAAGGCCAGCTGCTCACAAAGTAGAATTTTTGCTCACAAGACTCCACAGCTTAGAGGGAACATTGCCTATGACTACCCCCAGTGCAGTGCCTATGGGTCCTGTGTCCCCCTAAGGAGCAGCATTTTAGAAAGCATTTCAGGCTGCAGCAGGGGAAGATGAGGAAGTCCCATTTTATCAGCTGAAAAGCCTTTTGTTAGCACAGATTTACCACACATCATTTGGGCCTCGCATGATAGGATGCACAGCCTTCTTGCCTTCTTTTTGACACATACAGAATTCACCCATTCTGTGTAGAGGGACTGCAGAGAGATGGAAACTCTAGAGAAAGTACTTTGGACAAACAGCCAAGGAGAACAAACATAGTTACAGCATATTGCTCACATTGATTTGCCTGAAACCCATACAGCCACCTCAGGACAAAAACTCTGCCATAGATCTTCCCACAGTGAATGCAAGGGCACCGTACCCCAAAGAGGTTACAGTAGGAGGGGGATTTGCTACCTCAATTGTCCCCCTTGCAATATGTGCCTGTTGCTCAGCAGCCCTTCTCCTTTAAATAGTTTCTAGTAGTTTCTTCCACATGTAGAATGTATACAGAGCAGATGGGGGGGGCTGCAGACAACTAAAGGTGAGATGTGATAGAGATTCAGGGGTCGTTTTGTAGAAAAAGAGCTAGGGGAACTCATTAGCATATCACATTAGCATATGCCACACCCCCCGACATCACCCACTGCCGAGCCCCATGAGGGGCCTGGCGGTGGACCTGCAAGGCCGGCGGGAGTGCAAGGAAGCCCCACGAAGGCAGGGGTGGGGAGAGGCAGGGAGGAAGCAACTTACCCTCCTGCCTCCTCCTGGCTGAATGAGGGCCGGAAGCGGGGCGGCTGGAAGCAGGGGGCGGGGCTTCGTCGTGTGCCCCGCCCCCATACCTCACCCGGGGGAACTGCGATCCCCCGCGATCCCCCCCGAAATGACCTCTGTAGAGATTTATAAAATTGTGCATGTAGTAGATAAAGTGGATAGAAAACTTTTTCTCCCTCTCCTGTAATATTAGAACTTGGGGGAACCCTTGGGCATTTGAGTCTGGACAAACAAGAGAAATTATTCATTGGGTAATTAAATGGTAGAATTCACTGATCATGGATGTAGTGAGCACAGACGGCTTTAAAAGAGGATTAGACGGCTTCATGGAAGGTAAATCCATCAATTGCTAATGGCCATGGTGGCTAAAGGGAATCTCCACATTCAGAGTCAATAAACCTCTGAAAACCAGTGCTATGATGATGTAATATCATGAGAAAGCCTTGACCTCGACAACCTGTTTGTTGGCCTTCCAGGGCAACTGGTTGACCGCTGTGTGAGGCAGGATGCTGGACTAGATGGACCACTGGTCTGATCCAACAAGGGTCTTTGTATATTCTTCTGTGCCCTCCTTGGAGATACGCTGGACATTATTCCAATGTTGGTTATGATGTTATGCCAGTGTAGCCCCATATAGGAGTGGAGGAAATGGAGCACAAATACATTTCTGAATGAACCTCAGCCATCCCAACCAGTACTACAGGCGAAACACTCCTGCCTTGCAGGATTGTCCAGAGGAATTAACAGAAACAGGGGAATAAACAGCAGCTGGAGTTCTAATGCCACTCCTTAGAAGAAACAGGCAATTATTAACCCAGTGACCACATTGTGTGACCAACAGATGAATTCCACCATGTTGAAACCCTCTAGATGGAGGCAGGAAGTATAAGATCTGGGAGAGCATTTAGGTGGCTCACATCATGCTTGATGTGTTTGAGCCCACATGCCATTTGTGGCTACTGTGAACATTGCTGTCTTTGCATCTCTTTACTGCAATGGCCTTTAGATTGTTAGACCCAAACTCCATATTCAGAAGTATCTTTCCAGAGCTGTAATGTGATGGCTTTCATAAGAACTTAAGAAGAAACCTGCTGGAGCAGACCAAAGCCAGCCATCTAAACCAGCATCCTGTTTCCCACAGTGGTTAACCAGGAAGACAACGCCTCTAGGAAGACAACAAAGGATTCATGAAGACAATGGCTTTATCCTGCTGCAAATGAATGCGAAGGATTCAATTAGCCAGCATGACATCTCGTCTTATCAAGACATAATTACCACATTATTCAATATCTTGCCAGAGATGTTTATGGTCCTGTAACCCTCGTGCCAGACACCACGATGACTCACTTGAGGAGAAGGCAGCATCATTCCTTGGCACAGTCCAGACTCTGAGCACCCCAGGATCCAGAACCCATGAGAGTTTGGCACATGACCTTACCACAAGCATGGTGCAAGTTAGGTCTAGACAGGTTTTTTTTTTTTTTTTGGCTGGCATGTACAAAAGAGAATGTGCCAGACATCTGCCTGGACCACAGGGATGAGGTTGATCACAACTTGACACCTCCAAGCTTATGGTTGTCACAGGCAACTAATTTGGGTAGTATTTACAAGCTCAGCATTTTAATAAAGGGAACAGGGCTGTAGAGTAACGGAACGGTTCAGAAGGGCACTTCTTTTTAAGAAAGAATGGGACTGTAGTCTTTCCCCAAAGGCTTATTGCATGTTTTAATCCTCCTTATTTTGCATTGTCTTCTTCTGAGCTCCCCCTCACTGGCAGTCTTTAAGCAGTATCTAGACAAACACTTGTCAGGGATACTCTAGGCTGATCCTGCATCGAGCAGCAGGTTGGACTAGATGGCCTGTATGGCCCCTTCCAACTCTGTGCTTCTATGATTCTTTTGTAATTCCATTTTCTGCATTGTTTATGATACATCGCATATGATACGCTTTCCTTTTTGCATTGTGTTTCTAACTTTTGTACTCCTAGTCTTATTGCATTGTTAATCAGGTGCCGCACCCTGTTTGATTACGCTGTTATATATACAGGGGTCATTTCGTAGAAAAAGAGGTGCAGGAGCTCATTAGCATAACCCATTAGCATAGCTTATTTGCATATGCCACACCCCCTGACATCACCGGAAGTGGGGTAGAAGGCAACACCCACCGCTCAGGCTCCACTGGACTGTTTTGGGTTGCTAGCTATGGGGGGGGGGACGTGCAGATCTGTCCTCGCAGAGGAGGGAGAGCTTGTACCTGAATAAAGCTTGGTCTTAAAGGTGCCACTGGACTGTTTTGGGCCAGGGGGCTGGGGGGGGGGCTCTGCAACGTACCTGGTTGCTTCTTGCTCTGACTGAGGGCTGCTGGGAGCAGGGGGTGGGGCTTGTTGCATGTGCCCGCCCCCTGGGCTCTCTACTGCCGGAGCTCCGCTCCTGTGCGCTCCTGCAGGAAATGACCCCTGTGTGTGTGTGTGTGTGTGTGTGTGTGTGTGTATCCTTGAGTCCCAGGGAGAAAAGTGGGCTGTAAATAAACAAATAAAATTCTCTTTGTACGAAACTTCCCAACTGCTCCCTCCCCTCCTACCTGTATCTTCCCCTGAGTTATAAATTCACCGCATCTTAATTGCTCTTACTCATTCAACAAGCCTCTTCTGAAAAATTCCCCTGTATACTAATTTTCTGTAATTATTATTATTATCTGCTTTAAATGCTTTTTAATTGTTTGAAATAAGTGTATCTTTTTTAAAAAAAATCTTGTTATCACACGTAACGTACTATTGATGCATGCTGCACCAGTATCTTATATTCCCCAGTGACAACAGATGGTGCACACAATCCAAATGTACACAAAGCTGCACGGAGACAGTTCCCACTATATTCAGTCAATGTGTGATAGATGGATCATGTCCAGCATGACTGGCTCTTGTTTTGTTTCACTGCAGTCTGAAAACGTGTCAGATCCCCAAACCCATTTTGCAGAAAGAGTTCGTCCATTGGTTTCCATGGGATTACTTTGAAGCAACCTGACCTGGAGAGCCCGGGCCAGCCCTATCTCGTCAGACCTCAGAAGCTAAGCAAGGCTAGTATTTTGATGGGAGACCACCAAGGAATACCAGGGTCATGACGTGGACCTCTGAACGTCTCTTGCCTTGAAAACTCTACGGGGTTGTCATAAGTCAGCTGTGAATTGATGGCAGCAACAACAACTTTGAAGCAACTAGTGAGAGGTTTCCAGTCAGATATTGTACACCAGAATAAAGAGCACACCTTGTTTCCTCATTGCGAGTGATCAAAAATAGTAAATGCAAGTAGGTGATCTTACAAAGGTTTGAGGAATAAACTAGAGGGTGAGTCTGCATACACTCTGCAAATAATGTCTAGCACATTGAGAACTGGGTTTCAGTGTGGGGAACAAGTATTCAGACATGCTATTGTGAGGTCCTTAGACAAGCCTCAGTCCATTGGCTACAAAATAAAAGCAGTTGTTGTGGAAGACAAAATAAAGAGGGAGAGTGGCTATGGCCGAGTGGTGCAGCATCCACTGGACATGCAGCAGGTCCCTGTTTCAGTCCTCAGCATTTCCAGCTACAGAGATCAGGTGGCAGGTGATATGAGAGACCTCTTCCTGAGACCCTGAAGAACTGCTGAGCAGACCATACTGGCCTTCAGGATTCTCTGATTCCGTTTAAGGCAGCTTCAAGCGTTCACTATTGCAAAGTGCATTGTATGTAAGCTCAGCATAAATGAAACATCATTCTGTTTTTTGGACTTGGCTGCCAATCGGACTTTGCATAGAGAGAAGAGGCTGGAATGTTTTAAAAAGGTTGGTAAAAGGGGTAAAAGGCTGAGTTTACTTGTTTTTGGACTGTGCAGAAAATGCTGGAAAATATTGGCTGAGTGGGGACTTCACAAATGATGCATGATATACTTGAATTCAGAGTCATCCAGTGAAGTTGATGGGCAGCAGATTCAGGACGGACATTGTTTTTAGAACTCTGTAATCTGCCTTGAGTCTCAAGGCAGATCATACATGGAGTTAATAAAAAGTAAATAAATAGCTTATGTAAATAATTGCCAGGAGATATGCTGATGGTCACTGGATAAGAGCCAGTTTAGTGTAGTGGTTAGGAGTGTGGACTCTAATCTGGGAGGACCGGGTTTGATTCCCCACTCCTCCACTTGCAGCTGCTGGTGTGACCTTGGGTCAGTTACAAGTTATTTTCAGAGTTGTTCTCTCATGAGCAGTCTTCAAAAGAGCTCTCTCAGCCCCACGTACCTCACAGGGTATCTGCTGAGCGGCTCTGAAACTCCTTTGGGTAGTGATGGGTGGGGTATAAATCCAATCTCCTCTTCTCTTCTTCTTCTAAAATAATTTAAAGCAGAGATTAGACAAATTCAGGAACAACCGTAGCCCACCTCACACAACTGGGATTAAAGATGCAATCCTGGAACTGAAGCCTCACAATTCAAATGGACTCCTGTATAAATGTAGAGTTCTGCACACTGGCGTAGATTGGGCAGAGACTGCATTCGAGGCCAAAGTGTATAGGGTCCAATGATACCATGCCTGCACATGGAACATTTAAACATGATGCTCTATCTACCACAGTTCAAAAGGTTATGCTTAAACTGTGCTCACCTGATGGAAGTCAAGCTAATTGCCTGTTCCTATGTAGGCTTACTTGGAAGTTATCCCCAGTGAGTTCAGCACTGAAATCCTAAGTAAACTTGCTTGGGAATACATTGAACTGAACTCATCAGTTGCCAGTAAATCATTGGCCCACAATCAAATTCTGAAAACAAAACTTGGGTAATCCATTTAATTATAACTAACCCAAATATCACAAAATGGTGTGCAAATTTTGGCATTCTCGCTCTCTCTTAATTAGGCTGGATATCCAGTACAAAAAAAAACATTAAAAATGGGGGGGGGGGCAGAAAAGTCAATCCAGGGCAGGGCAACAAAGCACAAAGCCTGCAGTTCTTGTTTTAAAAGGGAAAATAGATGTGCTGCAGATTAAAATGGAAGAGAAGGTGCTCTGTGCAGAACATCCACTAACTGGTCTCTTCCTGGATTCTTGGATGACACATCAGGCGCCAGGGCATTGGTTGTAATGGTGGATGATCTTTATTTAAAGCTGGATGAGGGTCAGTTGTCCTTGTTGTTACTGCTAGTCCCTTCCGCAGCCTTCGATTCACTTGACCACTCCATTCTTGCTTATTGTCTGGAATATAGAGTTGGTATCAGAGGAGTGACTCTTCAGTGATCTCACACCAGGAAAGCAGGACCCTTGAGATTTATTTATTTATTTATGGACCAACCCTGTCTTATGGGGTGCCTCAAGGTTCCATTTCATTACCCTTGCCTTTCAATATTTATTTTAGGCCACTGAATGTGATCATCTGTAGCTTTCGGATTGGGTGTCCTCAATATGCAGGTGATACCCAGCTCTGCTTTTAGTAATCTAAGTCTCCAGATGCATCTGTCCTGGTCTTGAACCAGGGATTTTAGGCTGTGGTTAATTGGCAGAACAAGCCAAAGCTGAATCCAGACAAGACAGCAGGGATCCTGCTTGGGAAGACAGATGTTTGGGGATGTTTGGTTCCAGTGGTGGAGGTGTGGAGTTGGCATCTAAAAGAGCAGGTTAAGAGCTTGGGGGTTCTTCTGGACCCTGCCTTACTATCTGAAAGGATAGTTGGTGGAGTAGCCAAGAGTGGTCTCTAACTTCTTAGGCTCAGCTGGCCTCACCACACTAATCCGTGCATTTGTAACTTTGCGGATGGACTACTGTAATGCCCTCTATGTTGGGCTGCCCTTGAAGACAACTCAGATATTGCAACTGGTTAAGAATGGGACAACCCAGCTGTTGCCAGGGCTGCTCACTGGGGCGCACATCTTGCCAATTTTTAAAAAGCTTCATTAGCTGCCAGTTTATTTCCCAGGGCAATTAACTGTACTAGCTATGACCTTTAAAGCTCTTCATGTTCCCTCTAAGCTGTGGACTCTTGTGAGCAAAAATTCTACTTTGTGAGCTTCTGGCATTTAAGTTGTGAGTGAGCAAATTTGGCTACTGCATAAATTAGTTTGCTCTGGAGCCATCCTTCCTGAACTAAGACAAAAATGTGTGAGCCGGAGGCTACAAAACTGTGAGCTAGCTCACACTAACTCAGCTTACGGGGAACCCTGGGACCCACATATTTGAAGGGCTCTCTCTCTTTGTATGTCCCTGTGAACCAGCTCCGGTCTTTAGATTGCCACTTTCTGGTTGTTCCCTCAGAAACTGGGGGCCACCCAGACAAATGAGGGCCCATGACGTTTCTGTCTTTGCTCACATTCTGTGGAATGGGCCTCCTAAAGAGGTGAGGAGAGGAACACCATCTTTGGAAACTTTTTGGAGATGCTCTATTAGGAAGATTGCTTTATTCAGGGTAGTTGCAGGCAGGGAGGAAAGTTGACATAGTATAGCCCACCCTCATCAGATCTTGGAACTTAAGCAGGGTTGGTACTTGGGAGCCCCCCCAGTAAAATTCAGCATGGGAAGGCAATGACAAACCACCTCTACTTCTCACCTGCCTTGAAAACACTTTACATACAAATAGCAGGCAGTTTATGAGACTGGGGGAAACTAGGGGAGTCCCTGTTTCAATTATGCATTGTAAATCACCTTGTGCCGTGGGGAAAGGTGAGGTATAAATGTACAAATGATTCTACGCACTTGCCTTCTGAGGTGACGGCTGCATCTTGAGTCCCAATCCTTCACCCAATCAGTAATGAAATTCCAGTGAATCAAGAACCGTGGAACACTATGGGAGCAAGCCTAACCAGAACTACTCAGAAGTAAGACACGCATTACTCAATGGGGCATGGTTCCTTCGGAGTGTCTTTAGGATTGCCACCTGTGAAGCCCTTGTTACAGAAAGTGTGCAGTATGTGTGTGTGTGTATATTTAAAAACCACATATAAATAAAGACTAATTGCTTGAGGATAAAGTAAGGGTCCCAGCCATGAAAACAAACGACCCGTGGAGTCAGTGCCATAGAAAACCCACAAAATGCTGCACTGTCGCCCTCCCTTACTCCAATAGCTTTTGAGGAATGAGACACGCGTGCGGTACCAGTCCGGCCTCATTCATGGAGGTGGGGCGGGAGAATCTCTTCCTCCCCGAGGCCTCGGCCGTATCCTGACTGCCCCCACCCACTCACTCCCCCACTCCCCCACCCACTCACTCGTGCTTTAGGATCCGCGCACGCCGCCGAGCGGCCTCCCACGCGCCCGCCCGGGACGGAAGGAGTTAAGTTTGGAAGCCCCAGACACGTTGAGGGGGAGTAGCCAAAGCCGAGGCAGCAAAAACATCACAGCGCATTCCTGGGCAGCGCTCAGCTGCCAGCATCTGATTAAAACCATCTCTCTCGCTGTGAGTGGCTAGCTGCGCCGCGGAAGGGTCGAGCGCGACGGAATATTTAACCGGGCCGACGGTGTCGGCTCATTCGCCGGCTGCGGTGGTGGAAGGATCATGCACGAAGCGGCACGGATCTAGTCTCGTGAGTAGCTCCAGCAGGGGAGGGGAGACGGCGGCGGGCGAAGAGAGGCTCTTTGGAGGCTGCTTGAGGCGGGTTAGGCGGCCGGTCCGGCGTTGGAGCGACGCGCGCACGGGCTTCTCCGCCGCAAATCATCCATTGGCACCGGCGGCGTTCCAGAATGATTCGGATTAAGCGCTTGAGCGTGGCTGTCTCTTGGAGCCTCTCGGCGTCTCGTAGGCTGTCGGGACACGGTTTTTATTAATCCCGTGGCCCAATTGTGGTCATATGGGGCCAGTTTCCTCTCTGGAAGATGTGCCAAGCTTCGGAGAAACTGATATCTCAAGCAGTGCTGTTTTCGGGGCTAGTACAGAAGCGGGGGCATTTTCTTGTGGGAATAAGCGGCTTAGTGTGCCCGATTTTTTTTTTCTGTCCAAAATCCTTACTTTCCAACCTAGAATGCTGAGTAATGGTCTCAGTTGGCTGACATGGATTATAAATATCTAAATCTCATTTTCCTTCCACGTCTTAAAAAAATCTCCTCCCGAAAAGCTTTTAAAGGATTCCAATAACCCATCTCTACCTTGAGTGGTGGGGGAGAGAAATGGGAGAATGAATGGGGGTGGGTGGGTATTTTAGTAGTGCCAGTGGTAAATGAGATGCTGCGTGTCTGGGTAGTGGTGGTGTAGGAAACTTGGCCTGAGGGAAGATGTCCTAGTTAAAACAAAAAAAACGAGATGGAAAATCCCACCCTGAACCAGGGCTCTGGCTCTCCTCGGTGGAAGCTGGAGAAGCTGAAGAAAAATAAACAAGACTTCCATAGGGAGGACTTGAGTAAGGCAGGCAGTATATATGCAAACAATAAATCTTTCCCTTTGCAGAAATGGCTTCCCTAAAGAAATTGGTCTGGGCCTGTTAAAGACAGCCGTTAATAAAAAAAAGAGAAGGCCATATGAAAAGCCTGTAAATTTAGAACTAGAGACCTAACATTGTGGTATCATTAAGAACAGTGTGGTGTAATGGTTAGAGCATTACACTCTGAGCTAGGAGACCCAAGCCATGACAGCCAGTGGCGTGTAGTGAGCAGGGTGTCAGACCAGTGCCTGGAACATTCCCAGTTCAAATCCCTACTTCACCATGGAGCCTTTTCGGGTGACCTTTGGCCAGTCAGAAGCTCAGGATAAAATGAAGGGGAGAAGAACGATGGGAGCTGGTTTGGGCCCTCCCTATTGGGGAGAAACGCAAGATATAAACAAAAGTTTATTCAGCCTGACCTACCTCGCATGGTGGTTGTGAGCTTAACATGGCGGTGCACTGAACAGTATGTGGCCCCCATCTCCTTGGAGGAAGGATGGGATAAAAATGCCCTAGACACTAATTAAATTCTGTAGCCCTTGCTGTAGAATGGTTACGGTGAACCCTGTTGGAAGCTTTGTAGTATCTCCCGGCTTTGCTTGGAGCAGAGCATCCTCCCAGGTGCAAATCATTATTGTAACATCCTCCTTGCAGGAGTGAAAATAAACAGTGGCACACTGAAGTGGGCAGGCAGTAGTAAACTGTCCTTGTAAGGGAAGGGAGGGGGCTGATTCGGTTTTACTCTTTAGCTTGTGGTTAGCCATGGTGGCTGGGGGATCATCCTGAGACCTCATTGCTTGCAGGGTGGTTTGGCAGTCCTTAATTAACTGGGAAGGCCGCCGGAGCTCATCTGAGTCCATCCCCTTTCTCCTCCTCTCCCCCCAAAGTGTTCTGTGTTCGCAGTGGGACTCCTTCTTAAAGGATCTGTAACCGGTGGGATCTGGAGGCTGGGCTTTGACAAACTGCAGGAAAGAACTGAGGTCAGGAGTTTCTGGAAAGGTATCCATTTGAGGCTTCAAGCTGAGAAAGAGCATCTCCCAAGGGTATCTGAAAGGTGTAGAATTAATATTTGCCAAGTGAGGCACGCTCTGTTTAATAGGGCTTCCACCTTTCTGACTGCCACTGTTCTGTGCCTTTAAGAGCAGCTGAACTTCACCAAGCTGCCACAGGTGAAGCTTCTCCTGGTGTGCTAAGTGGCAAGGAGAATCTTCACCTGGCTCTTAAAGGCACAGGAATGAAACTGTAGTCACTCTAAGCATGAGGTTTCAATCCATGGTAACGGGGTTTTATAGGAAAAAAAGAGGCAATAAATAGCTTCTGAAGGTTATCTATGTAGGTCATGGGAAATCTCAATATCATTTAAAAAAAATGAGGTCTTCTCATGATGTGAGTTGGATGAAGCTAAGCAGCAGGGCAGGTAAAATGGTCCTCTGAAATAGAAGCAATTTATCATGTGTTTCCGTAGGAGTGTGAAAAGCTGAGTCCTGAATGAATGACTGGCACATAAGTAAAGGGTTTGTAAGCAGGATACACAGAGTAGCTAGGTGTCAGCATGACTTGTGCCAATGGAATAAAAAGGATCCAAAGTAGGCACTGTGGAGGACGGCGGGGATGAGTTCATTTTCTACTCCTACCATAGCCTGTAATTGGCCAAGCAATTTCTTGCTGTGTTCTGGCTTGCTGACAGTCTGAATGGAAGAGTAAATCCTGGCAAGCAGCTGACTTGGCAAAAGCAGTCGCATTGGCTCCCCGGGCAGTGTCTTTTGCCTCTGACTTTTGGAAGACTGCCATGGGTAGAACTTCAACAGGTACAGACTTCCTGGTACAGGTTGATTGATATAGAAGCTCAAGTTTGGAGGGGTTTTTTTGGTAGGACAAGACTGACTTACTCCAAAGCTGGCATGGTGTCGTGGTTAGAATGAAGAGGAAGATTGGGCTTATACCCTGTCCTTTACTGCCTGAAGGAGTCTCAGGGCGGTTTACAATCCCTTCCCCTCCCCACAACAGGCAGCCTGTGAGGTAGGTGGGGCTGAGAGAGCTCTTTGAGAACGGCTCTTGAGAGAATAGCTCTGAAAGAACTAGTGAGGGACCCAAGGCCACACCAGCAGCTGCATGTGGAGAAGTGGGGAATCAAACCTGGTTCTCCCAGATTAGAGTCTGTGTTCTTAACTACTACACCAAACTGGCTCCTGGGATCATCCCGTGATCTAAGGTCCCATGTTTAAATCTCTGTTGTGAGGTTGTGTGGGTTACCTTGGGCCAGTCATTCCCTCACCTAGCCTCCCTTGCAGGAGTCTGGTTATGAGGGTTAAGTAAAGTCCCCATTTGGCATAGTGGTCAGTACTGGACTGGTGTCTAGGAGACCCAGGTTCAAATCCTTAATCTGGCCTGAGGTCACCCAGGACTTGTGACCAGGTGGTTGTGAGGATGAAATGGAGGAGAGAATGAGAAAAACCACTCTGGGTCCCCATTGGAGAGAAAGGTGGAGTATAAATTATGTAAATGCAATAAAATCGAATACAGCATGTAGGGAGAGAAATGTTCTCAACCCCATTGGGTAGAAGTGCATGGTGTAAAATCTAGATGTGCTTCCAATACTAAGTGGGACCTCTTTTCAGAAGAACGTGACCAGGCCTCTCTAGAACTGCTGGACTCTCAATACAATGTGCAGATGTCATTAGGGTTGCCAACCTCCAGGTGGGACCTGGGGATCTCCCGCTTTTACAACTGATCTCCAGCTGACAGAGATCAGCTCCCCTGGAGATAATGGCTGCTCTGAAGGTGGACTCTATGGCATTGTACCATGCCAAGGCCCCTCCCCTCCCTAAACCCCGCCCTTTCCTGGCTCCACCCCCAAAGTCTCCAGGTATTTTCCAATCCAGACCTGGCAACCCTAGCTGTCATTCAAAGGCCCAATTCAGTCATCCAGATAAATTGACCGGTGGAAGGAATTCTTTCAGAGGCATGACGGAGAGCAGCCTGTCAGTGCCGCAAGAAGCCCTTCAGCAGCTTGTTCCAGCTTGCCCCTTGTCCAAGTCCTAGTTCATTTTTGATGTGGTCAGAAGAGGGTTGCCAGCTCGGGGTACTCCTGGAGATTTGGGGGCAGAGCCTGAGAAGGGTGGGACTTGAAGAGGGGGAGGGACCTCAGCAGGGTATAATAACCGAGAATCTGTCCACCGAAGCAGCTGTGTTCTCCAGGGGAACTGACCTTCACAATCCGGAGATGTTGTAATTTGGAAGATATCCAGGCATCCTTCAGAGGCTGGCAGCCCTAGTTCAAAAAGACTGCACGGGGTCCCTTCTGCTGCACTTCTAAAGACACTGCAATGAGCATTGTTGACAGGCATTTATAGAACATGCTGTAAGGAGAAACTGCCTAGCTCGGGTTTGAGTCTATGTAATTGGTGGGTCATTGTGCTGAAATTCACAAATGGAGGAGAAGGAGTAAGTAGTAACTTGGTAGTAACTGTGAGTGGTACTTAGAATATGCCTGGTCCGTGGGGCAAAGGAAGGGCAGGCCCAAAACCTAGACTGAGGATTAGCTACCACTTGTGGAAACTCTTGAAATGAACGGGACTGGGCCCTCCGGTTCTTGAATTCTTTTGAGTAGCTATAACAGGGTGAATAGACAGGGTGGCCTTCTGATGAACTCTCTGCCACTGAATGTGCCACGCCCGGCTATGCAGGGCAGGATAAACTGCCCAGTTGTTTCCAACGGGTGCTGTTAATAGCATTCTTGCACAAATAGGCAATCCGTCAGGTGACGCAAGGAATGCTGTGCTCCCAGAGGAGGTGTGAGGTGATCTTGTGGTTAAGGAAGGTTCCTGGACTGCGTGGCCAACAGGCCCTGTTATCTGCATTTCAGGCTTACTCCTAAAGTAAACTGCGGATTGGGAGCAACTGTTGCAAGGTTCCAGAGGTTAGTGTTGTAAAGTGGAGGCTAGCCGCCCTGAGCCAGCTTCGGCTGGGAGGGCAGAGTAAAAACCTGAAAAATAAATAAAACAAATAAATAGTGTCAAACTAGGATCCGTGAGACCTAGGTTTGAATCCCCACTCGGCCATGGAGGTAGGATTGCCCAACAACCTGGAGAAAAGAAGTCCTGTCTACTTAATAAAGGCTCAGTTACATTTTACTGTTATGTTATTAAAAAGCATCAACTGTGACAATTTCTGCATCTCAAGCCTCTATTAAAGGGGCAGATCGTTTTTTCCCTCCAGGCTGTAGACACCCATTCAGGGTGACTTTGGACAGGTCACCCTCTCGGCCTCACGTCTCTTGCATGGTGACTTAAGTTGGAGAAGGGGTGGACAATTTATAAGCTGCTTTGCATCCCCACTGGGGGGAAAGCAGGATAAAAATATGCTATTGGTTAAGAATTGTGGACTCTTAATCTGGAGAACCGGGTCTGATTCCCCACTCTTCCACATGAAGCCTGCTGGGCCAGTCATGGTTCTTTCAGAACTCTCTCAGCCCTCCCACCTACTTCACAAGGTCCCTGTTGAGGGGAAAGGAAGGGAAGGCGATGGCAAGCTGCCTTGAGACTCCTTGAGGTAGAGGAAAGCAGGATATAAAAGGCAACACTACTTTTCTTAATGAGTCCAGTGTTCCCTCTAAGCTGAGTTAGTGTGAGCTAGCTCACAGGTTTTTAGCCTCCGGCTCACACATTTTTTGTCTTAGCTCAGGAAGGATGGCTCCAGAGCAAACTGATTTATGCAGTAGCCAAATCACTCGCTCACAACTTTAATGGCAGTAGCACACGAAGTAGAATTTTTGCTCACAAGACTCCACAGCTTAGAGGGAACATTGTTAATGACCCGATTATTTTATTTGTTTAATATATAATTTTTAAAAAACGTTTTTATGCTGCCTTTCCACCCAATTAGTGTCCGCAAGGCAGTGAACATTAAAACATTTAAACAATAAAAAAGACAGTTAAAATTTTAAAGTTCAGTTGAAAACATGAAAGGGCACTGGAAGGAGGGCAAGCACTGTTAATTGTGGGGGGTATGCCAGATAAAACAAAAAAGTGTTTGCCTGATAGTGAAAGACACAATAGAGGGAGACAGATGAAGCTCTCTGGGGAGGGAGTTCCAAATGCTTCGGTCACCAAACTTCCCCCTTAAAGGTTAACATTGTAAGCAAATCCTTAAACTAGATACAAAACCAGGCTGCGTCTGGCACGACTGGTATCAAGTGTGGTGGAGTACTTATCTTTGCTGAACAAAGCAAGCTTAAGGCAGTCCATCCCACGCACACGGCTGCCTCTTGCAAGGAGGTAGGCACAGCCTTGACTGGTGCCTTCCTCTTCCAAGGCAGAGCTTAGCTCTGTAGGCTAAGTCGTTTTTTCCTTCAGCACAGAGGGGAAGAATATGGTCTGCATTGCAGCTATAGGGAAACTGTAAGGTAAATGTGTCTTCAGCAGAAGCTCAAGTATTCCATGTCCAAAGACCTGCCAATGCATGAAATGATCTTAAAAGTCAAGTCAGGCAACTGGCTCCCTTCCTCTCACGCTCTGTCCTAGCCACAGTGATCCATGCAATGGTCACATCAAGGCTGAATTACTGTAACTCGCTCTATGTGAGGCTACCCTTAAAGCTGACCCAGAAACTTCAGCTGGTCCAAAACACAGCGGTGTGGGTACTTACAGGTACTCGTATGTCGGCACATATATCCAGCTGGTGCTCTGTCGGCTGCATTGGCTCCCAGCTGAGCACCGGATCCGCTTTAAGGTTCTGGTTTTAATCTTTAAGACCTTTAATGGTCTGGGGCCAACGTACCTACGTGACTCCTCTGCCAGTATGTCCCCTGAATCTGGGAGAACCAGGTTTGATTCCCCACTCCTCCATGTGCAGCTGCTGGTGTGACTTCATGTCAGTCACAAGTTCTCTCAGAGCTGTTCTCTCACGAGCAGTCCTTGAAAGAGCTCTCTCAGCCCCACCTACCTCACATGGTGTCTGTTGTGGGGAGGGGAAGGGAAAGGAGATTGTAAGCTGCTCTGAGACTCCTTTGGGTAGTGAAGGGCGGGGTATTAATCCGATCTCTTCTTCCTCTCTATATTGTAGGCTAGCAGGGGATCTCATAAAGGAAGGAACATACTGGGGGGAAGGAGAAGGATTGTCTGCCTGCAAACTATTCTTCTTCATGCTCCTGGCTTGGAAAAGGCCACTTGTGCTGGCTGGGGTGTTTCACTCCAGTCTTGGTGCTGAGGAAATATTTCTGCCGCCAAAGCATTCTGGGGAGGGGCTGTGGCTCAGAGGCAGAACATTTGCTTAGCATGCAGAATGTCCCAGGTTCAATCCTTGGCACCTCCAACTAAAAGAGACCCCTGGAGGGTTGCCACCAGTCTGAGGAGGCAATACAGACCTTGATGGACCAGTGTAGCAGGTACTCATTTGCATATTAGGCCACACCCCTTAATGTAGCCAATCCTCCAAGAGCTTACAGAGCTCTTCTTCCAGGAGCTACTGTAAGTTCTTGGAGGATTGGCTACATTAGGGGTGTGTCACTTAATATGCAAATGAGTACCTGCTACAAAAAGAGCCCTGCCAGTGGTCTGTTTCAATGTAAGTCCAGTTCATGGGTGGCCCTGTTCATAAAATAAACAGGGTACTCAGACATAGCCCCTGGAGACAAGACACCCTTTTTAAAAGGAAAAGTCTGAATAAAATACTTGGCATGGCTCATACCAAGGCAATAATGACCTCCAGAGCCCAGGTGGGTGTCGGTTAGAACCCCCTTTCTACAGACCAAAGCTTTGTTACCTGTCCTGTTTGGCAGGGGGGGGGGTGAGTCGGAAAGAGCTGTATGAAACTTTGTAACATAATGAAGATTCCTAAAAAGAGGGCCTTTACTGTAGTCTCAACTTGTTAAAACTGGAGAGTGCAGGATTACATAGCTGAGAAGTCAGTAAAGAAAGCAAAATTTAGAAGAGATTAAGACTGCTGCTCCTCATACCTGAAACAGCGTTGGAAGATTAACACACACTTGAACATGTGACACTGCCTTATACTGAATCAGACTCTTGGTCCATCAAAGTCAGTGCTGTCTACTCAGACTGGCAGTGGGTCTCCAAGGTCTCAGGCAGACGTCTTTCACATCACCTACTGCCAGATCTTTTAAGTGGAGATGCTGGGGATTGAACCTGGGACCTTCTGCATGGCAAGCGGATGCTCTGCCACTGAGCCACAGCCCCTTCCCATAAATAGTATCCCAATGTACGGAAGAACTAAGAGTGGCTTACCTAGACCACCTGGGGAGTTTGTATCAGGGCTATCCTGGCCCACACTTCTGTCCCTCATTGTGAGGAAGCAGTCCTAAGCAGAGGTCCACAGTGGCTCAGAGGTTAAGACACTGAGCTGCAGACTGGAAGGTTTGTAGTTTGGCAGTTCAAGACTCTGGTGCCACATGACGGAGTGAGCTCCCGTCTCTGGTCCCAGCTCCTGCCAACCTAGCAGTTCAAAAGCAAGGAATTGCAAGTAGATAAATAGGTACCACTTCGGTGGGAAGGTAACAGCATTCTGTGCACCTTGGCATTTAGTCATGCCAGCCACATGACCACGGAAACGTCTTCAGACAGCGCTGGCTCTTTGGCTTTGAAACTGAGATGAGCACCACCCCCTAGAGTCGGATTGGACTAGCTCTCAAGCAAGGGAAACCTTTACCTTTAAATCCTAAACAGGACTCAGAAATCAGGCCCATGTTACTCAATGGGCCTTACTCCCAGGCAAATGCCCTTAGGATTGCAACCTTTGTAATGCCTCATTCCTCTGCGGTGTCTGGTTGGTCACCAGAAATTCAGATTTTAACTGTGTGATTGCTTCAGTACTGCATGCAAACACAATGTGGCCTGGTTTAACCTGGTCTCTTCCCCATGTTGAATCCAGTTCCATGTTGAGGTTGTAAGAGCCAGGGTTCATGCTGGGCTGACAGTAGAAAAGTGTGAGAGTCCAGTAGCACCTTAAAGAGGCAGTCCGACCTGTATTTCCT
>NW_015172005.1:1902994-1906672 GCF_001447785.1 Gekko japonicus | reverse complement strand
CGGCCCTTATCCTAGAAGGGAGAGGTGTGTGCCTGCATGTTAGTCTGCGTATGTGTGTTTAGTGGCATGCTGAGGGATCCACCAGCTGATGACGTCTGATGATCTGTTACCTGGCAAAGCACCCAGGAGGTGGGGATAGTCTGGGGGAGAAGCTGTTGTGTTAGAAAACCAGTGAGAATGGCTCTCCAACCTGTGGCCATCCATCTGTTCTTACAAGGCACTGTGGAAAACGCGGATAGCTAGCCCCACTGCTGGCAGACTCTTCTTGCAGTTGGGTGTGTTGATGCACTCTTCGGGCATGCGCACCCCAAGGTCATGAATTAATAACTGTGAATATAATCTCTCAGTTGCTCTGCTCCAGCTTTAGTTTGCGCGGTGGGATCTGGTACAGAATCTTGGCACCCGGAACTTGAAGGGAGGATGCGTTTCAAGACCAAAGTTGGGAATGATCTACCACTACAATGGACCTCGTGCGCAGAGCTCAAGCTTACCTTCTAGATAACACAGTAGGTTGATGCTGAGATGCATAGAAGTGGGGCATCAGGCCATGGTCTGGTATTGCATGAATGAGCCTTGAGTTGATACCTGCCCTTCCCTCGATGCAGTGGCATCCTTGATACAAATGACAATGATCCCTTGCCTTGATACAAGTGACAAAACTATGGCTTGTACAGTGAACCGCAGTGTAACCATGAACTTGAACTGTCAACAGCAGCTAGTTGAACAAGCAACTATGGTTTGCCTTGGAATGGGAGAAGAGAGGCGGATTGCAGCATACAGAAAACACACTTTGGTCTGTTTGCAGGTTTAGATACTCAAGCAAGGTCTTGTAAACGTCATCGAGATCCCTTTGAAATGAGGAGCAGCCGCTGTCCACACTTGGAGAAACCCTGAGTTTTGACTCGTCCTCTTTTTTTCTTTAAGTTTACTTCCACGTGGTAGACCTCTGCTAGTGGCCCACTCTTTAGGAAATGCCAGGCCTCCGTGGGAGCTCTTGCTAAAGAGCAAAACAGGATGCAGCCACTTTGTAGCTGTAGCTTTTTCCTTAAAGCAGGATCTGTTGCATGGCTGTGGAAAAACAAAAGCCTGTTCTGGAGGGAAGAGTCCAGGGGAAAAAGGTAGATCAGAAGATTTCTACATATTACAGGGCTGTAATCTCCATCACTGTCTTCATCTCCTACCTGAAACTTGTCACTGTGTAGATGAGACACTGTCACTCACCATGCACCATTCAACTGCTGGAGATTAAAGCCATGTTTGTCTTTGGAAATTCAGCGTTCAGCATAATATGCAGTTAACAGGATATATTCGTCTCAAAGCCCAACAGCATCCATAACTCCTAAGGCGGAAGAATCAAAGGAGGGAAATTCCCTTGCCAAAATATTAGGAGCCACAGAAGGGAGGATATTGAATTTAGGGCTGGTGATGAGACACATCTGTAGGCATGGGGGATTCCTTGGTTCATCCAAGGTTTCTTGCAAGTCTGGTTAAGACAGTAATAGCACTGGCTGCAGTCAAAAATAAGACACTTCGTGGCCAAGCTGGGCCTTGCGATACCCCCTAGAGAACAGTAAACCAGAGATGACACAAGTGGATCTCATCAGGATCTCCTGCCAGCTCTTTCAGTTTTGCAACACACTTCTGGTCTCAGGATGGCTGTACAGCCAAAACTGTCAGAAATGTTTAGCCTTGCCTGTGAAACGGTCCTAAAACGAAACAGCTCTTCTGCTGTGTGTTTCTCCTTAAGAGTCTTCTGGTCAATTAACTTACAAGGAATAAGTCTGTCCTGTGAATGGTGTCTTGCTGCCTAGAGCCCACTGAGACCTTCCATCAGTCAGCAGCTGTGGTTTCCGCCTGGACTGTCACGGAGCAAGGAGTTTGTACAACCCTGGCTCAGTGGGCGAGTGCGTTCTCTGCCTGTGGAAGATCTCAGGGTCACTCCCTGGAATCTCTGCCTGAAGGGATTCAGGGGAGCAGATGTGTGTCTGGAGGGGAGGTGTTTTCTGCACTGGAGACCCTGGAGAGCTGCTGCTAGAAAATCCTGGGCTTGCTAGGCCAGTGAACTGCTTTGGTACAAGGCAGGTGTGTGCGTGTGTTCAAGCCAGCCATGCGTGAAGCTGCACAAGGTCTAGCCCCCCAGTGTGCTTGCTAAAAAGCTGTGGTTGCAACTGAATGCAATAGCCAATGCACAGGGAATTTGCACGTGATGACAGCACAATTTAGGGTTGTCAACCCCCAGGGGGAACCTGGTGATCTCCTGCTATTGCAGTTGATCTCCAGATGCCCAAGATCAGCCCCACGATAAGAAATGGCTGCTTTGGAGGGGGGGGGGCTCTACGGCTTTATACCCTGCTGAGGTCCCTGCCCTCCCCAGGCTCCACCCCCAGGCATTTCCGAGCCCAGAGCTGGCACCCGTAGCATGACTGCTCCTTCTCTTGACAGCGTAGCTGAGTTGGCTCAAGCGTTCTGTGACTATTGTAAAGTGAGGCAACTCTTAAGGTTTTATGGACAGTGTGTGGTACGTAGCTTGGCTTTAACCTAGCCTAGTCTGCAAGAGAGCTCTTTGTCAGGTTATATTAACATGGGCTGTAATCGAGATGCATCCCTCCCCTCCAGGATGGGAGCTGTAATGTGAGCCCTGGTGCTCAATAGCAAAACTATTCCAAAGGTGCCACAATGGGAATCTTGGTCTTCTGGGGGACAACTGAAGGAAAAGTGAGTCTGGATTGAATCAAGACCTCTGTTTTCTGTCTCATTACCAATGCTGATTTCTCCACGCCTATTACTCCTCTACATATCTCACCTAAATACAGTCATGCCTGCTACTATCGTTCACCCGCTATTGTCATTTGCCTGCTAATGTAACTGGGCATCTGAAATCTCTCCACTTTCCTGTAAATAGGACACATGGACTCCCTGCCACATATTTTGTTAAGGTGTTACTGGACTCCTGCTCTTTTCTACTAAGTCTGTATGTTTATACTAGACCGATTCTCATAGGCTTTTCTTCTCCCCAGGTAAACCCATGAAGTCCTTCTGCAGGTGGTAGAACAGGACTGGAGTTTGCTTCTGTAACTCTGGCAACTTTGGTATACAGAGGTGTTGAGGCTTCCGTAGAAAGTAATTATTGCAGCATAAAGCCAACTATAGCTATAGGCTTGGAGGGTAGGTGTGACCTGCAGGTAGGGTTGCCAGATCTGGGCTAGGAAATTCCTGGGGATTTTAGGGTAGAACTTTGAGAAGGATGGGGTTTGAGGAGGGGGGAGAACCTCAGTAGGGTATAATGCCATAGGGTCCAGCCTCCAAAGTAGCCGTTTTCTCCAGGAGAACAAATCTCCATTGTCTGGAGATCAGTCATAATTCCAGGAGATCTCCAGGCCCACCTGGAGGTTGGCAGCAGTACTATCAGGAGATGTTAATTCTATGAACTAAGAATGATTTGACAAGTGGCTTCACTAGAACCTCTCTAGAAAAGATCATGGTTGGTTGCTTTCTTTCTAGAAAGAGATGCCATCACAAGCATCCTTGCCTAGAGGTTTGTCAGCGCGAGGGTAACAAAGGATGCAGTTTTAGAAATGGAAAGGAGGGTTCTGCAAAAGTGCATCGTAACCAACACTATGTTCTTAAACATACTGAGAACCAGAAAAAAATGTGCCTGAAAACTGTCCTGGACAGAGT
>NW_015172005.1:1860569-1902883 GCF_001447785.1 Gekko japonicus | reverse complement strand
AGGAATGCCACATTAAATCTCAGGAAAAAGGAGCTGAAGTTTTAGGGTCTTTTGATATGTATCAAAGCAGCACGGGGTTTCATACTGCTGGATTACTAACAGAAGTTCGTTTCACTTTTCCTGAAGGCAGCAGTCTTGTACTGCTGGATGCATACTGTGGGGGGAGGGGGTGGATTTTAAATGGAAGGGTTTGAGTGTTGCACTTAAATACTTAATTTCTCACACTAGGCACTTGGGTATCTAAGCTGAGTTAGCGTGAGCTAGCTCACAGGTTTTTTTAGCCTCCGGCTCACACATTTTTGTCTTAGCTCAGGAAGGATGGCTCCAGAGCAAACTAATTTATGCAGTAGCCAAATCGCTCACTCACAACTTTCATACCAGTAGCTCACAAAGTAGAATTTTTGCTCACAAGATTCCACAGCTTAGAGGGAGCATTGATAACATCCCAAAGTAAATCTACACAAAGTAGGTTGGATACAAAGGTTCTTTTTCGGTAACTTTAGTGCCTTCTTCTTCCAGTAGTAGAGGCATATCACCAACATTAGAGCCTTCTTCTGCTGTGGTAGAGGCATATCACCAAAGGCACCACTGTTGGATTGTGTAGAGATCACGAGAGGAAGTAAACAGTCTTTGGGTCCAGTCTATTCTCTATATGTATAAATGCAGCAGTTCCCAAAAGAAAGGGGTGCCAGAAGGAAAGCAATGAACCATATATACAGTCATTAAGGATCAATCTTATGAATACACTGTAGAGGCTAATGTGTCCTCATGCATGAGCCATGACCCCCCAGTTCACTGACTTCAACTCCTACCCCTCTCCTTCCTCTTGAAGTGTCCTATTTCATGAATGACCCTTAATTGCATTATCTTGACGTAATCCTGGACCCATGCGGGTTTGACATTATTGACGGTGTTAATACAATAGATATGCTGGCCTTGCAAATACTTGAGGCAACTGTTGGTGGCCTGTATAGTATGGTTTCTAATCCAGAGGAATGCAATCAGTGTAATAGTTTGGCCATGTACATGCTGGCCTCCTTTATATTGGCACGCGTACTGCTAGAGAAAAATGTACTCCCTGCCTTGCATGTAATGCTAGAGAAAAATGTACTCCCTGCCTTGCATGTAATGCTAGAGAAAAATGTACTCCCTGCCTTGCATTTCTTCATGTGCCAGAGATTTCTGCAAACCTGGTAAAGAAGTAGAAAAAAGCAAGAGTCCAGTAGCACCTTAAACAATAAAAAAATATGTGGAGGAGTATGAGCTTTTGTGAGTCACTTCTTCAGAAGAAGTGAGCAGTGACTCCCAAAAGCTGCTATCCTGCCATATATTTTGTCAGTCTCTAAGGTGCTACTGGACTATTGCTCTTTTCTACTGCTACATAAAGACTAACACGACTACCCATCTTGATCTGCTAAACTAAAGTTTCTGGTTTGTAGTAGACACTATGAGCCTCACGTTCCTGTGAAGGTGAACATGCTGAGTGATGGCAGGGTGGGGGGATAAAAGCTTGAATACAGGAAAGCTGGCAAAATCACATGTTCATATCAGGTTATGTGACTGCTGTGAGCTGCCTTGTAGACCAGGCTGCAGATGTGTTGCTGTCAGATGTGCATTTCCTAGGCAGAGATGTACTTCTTACATATTGGAGTGGACCCAAGACAGAATCGGACCTATATATGAGAGAGTCTTCTACCCCCATGGCTGTGTTTCAAGGGAGGAAACTGTAGAGCACTTATGCCTTAAATCTAGTGTTTACAGTGCATTTGATTAACCTGTAAAATCCGAGCTCTCTAAACAATATGTGAAAGAGGAGGTTTTCTTTTTTTTTTAAAAAAAAAAAAACCTTGGAGCCAAAGAATACATTTAACCTCCTACCACAGAGAATTTTATGAATTACAGTGAGGCCCAGGAGAAGGGTGACTTGTGCTGCAGCCTTATAAATTCATGGAAATATGCAGTGCTATAACCCTGGCCTGCCTGTTTGGTTGTGTATAGATCACAAGGGAGAAAGTAAAGCCTGCATAATAAGGACTCGACGGCATGTTAATACTGCTGATGGTAATAAATGTCAAGGGCCTGTACAAAAGCCCTGGAGGCTTCGAGCTGCTAGTAGGTCTTGAGGAACTAAATATCCTTGGTGATCTCCAGCATAAATAGTCACAAGAAGGTGAAAGGAGCTACCCGCAGGGTGGCCAGCACTGGGTTGGGGAAATACCTGGAGATTTTGGGGGTGGAGCCTTGGGAGGTTGGGGTTGGGGGTTGGGACATCAGCAGGGTGTAATGCTGTAGAGTCCACCCTCCAAAGCAGCCATTTTCTCCAGAGGAACTGATCTTGGTTGCCTGGAGATTAACTGTAATAGAGGGAAATCTCCAGGTGCCACCTGGAGGCTGGCAACTGTAGCTACCCAGTCTTCTGAATCCTTGTGAACGGAAGCAGAGACCTTCTTTAACTGTACATTTAAGACTTTCCTTGGGGGCTATAGAAAAGAGCAGGAGTCCAGTAGCAACTTAAAGACTAATAAAATTTGTGGCAGGGTGTGAGCTTTCGTGCGTCACTGCTCACTACTTCAGATGCAGCTAGAATGATGGCCAACATAGCGTGGCTGGTGTTGAACTAGAATCCAGGAGATGGAAGTCTGAACCATCCCACAATGGCTATGAAAGCTTTCTGGGTGACCTTGGGCCAGTCAATCCCAGCCTATCCTACCTCACAAGATCGTTCTTGTGAGGGTAGCGGAAGGGACAGTGATATTGTAAGCATCTTTGAGTACCCATTGGGGAGAGAAATGGCCGTAAGCAACCGTAAGGGTTAGTGGGCTCAATGGTGTTCCAGGGCATAGTGGTTAAGAGTGTCAGGAGACCCAGGTTCAAATCCCCACTTGTGCCATGGAAGCTTTCTGGGTGACCTTGGGCCAGTCACATTCTTTAGGCCTAACGTACCTCGCTAGAGTTGGCAGGTCTCTTGGAGAAGGCAGTGGGGGATGGGGGTACACTTACAGGAGTGGGGAGGAATGCTGGAAGGAACGCTGGAAATTAACGCAATGTGCCTACATGACCCGGAAGTGATATAGGCATGGGAGGGATGCTCTGGTTTTGGTATAATTAGCTTCTATGATAGAATTTTGCCCAAAAACCAGTGCTTCACACACACACACCCGATCTCCCCAATGTGTCTATTAGGGATGTGCATTCGGTTCGTCCGAACCGAATGCACCCCCAAAAATGACCCATTCGGACCCCTTTCAGGCTGCTGCAGGCCGATTCAGATTCTCGGATCTGAATTGGCTTGCCGCCGAATTGCCGCCGAATTTCGGTGGCAATTCAGCCCCATTATATCCTATGGACCATTGAAGTCAATGGCGAAAACATAGGGTATTTTCTGGGGACTGGAGGGGAGGGGTTTGAGGGAGATGGTCCAAACTCGCAGGATAGCTGCTGGAGCCTCTCCTTAAGATACCAACCAGGTTTGAAGAACATTGGACCAGGGGGTCCAATTCTACGGGCCCTCAAACAGGTTGCCCCTATCCCCTCCATTGTTCTCTATGGCACAAGTTTGGAGTCTCTCCCTCAAGCCCCCTCCCCCCCAGCCCCCAGAATATACCCTATGTTTTCGCCATTGACTTCAATGGCCCATAGGATATAATGGGGCTGAAATTGACATTAGGGTGGCCGAAAGACTCCCTTACTGACGAAACTGACATGCGGGAGTCTTACTGCCAGCAGAAATTGATTCTGCCCGATTCAGCCGAATCCGAATGGGCCAAAAAAATATTATTATTTTTTGCATACCCCTAGTGTCTATGTCACTTCCGGGTCACGTAGGCACATCGGACAAATTTCCAGTGTTCCTCCCTTTGCGGGGATAATTCCCCCCTGCCAGCCAGCTGGCTGGCCACAGAGTGGGAGCTGAAAGCGGGAGACCCCCGCCCCCACCGGGGGTCTAGCTTCCCTATACCTCACAGGATTGTTTTGAGGATAAAGTGGAGCAGAAGAGAGTGATGTAAGCAGTTTTGGGTCTCCATTGGGGAGAAAGGCGGGGTATAAATGAATTAAATAAATTATAAACGTACTTACCATGTTTAAGGGGTTGTCTTACACAGCTCTGAATATTCTCTGTACTGAATAGCCATCTTTTTCTTCCTGTTAATATTTCTTCCTGTTAATAATAGTATTCACAGTTTCGCAGAGCCCAGCTACTGCAAGGCCCTGTCTGTATGTTCAGTGGCCCTCTCGGAAGTTGGTTAAAACTCACTGAGGTGCATGAATATGCCATTGTGCTTTCCACAACTGGGGAAGCCTGCCATGCCAAACCAGGCAGCTTCTTGGGAGGTATTTGCAACCAGAGGATGTCTGACTTTGGATAATGCTTCAGCTATGTTCTTCCCAATTGGCATTTTGGGGATCTCTGATTCCCATAAATGTTAAACCTTTGTTCTGCATTTCATCTCTGGGCACTGTGGCTGGAAATTATCCCCGCACTGAGCCTACAAATCATTTAAAGGCTTGTTTGAAAATAGGGTAGGCGTGTGTGTGTTCAGTTTTTCATGCATTTGGCTTGTCTACTTCTCAGCTAGCTAGGAAGCTTGCAGCATAGCCAACTATGGGCTGTGGTCTAGAGATGGTGTGTGTGAAGGCAGAGATGCTTTCTCCATCTAGAGGATTCCCTGGATACTAAGGAAAGGTCTTATTCATACCATCTGGTTTGCATCCCCTATAGCAAATGAGCAGTAGTGCTCTATTGGTAGGACCATCAGCCCTAGTCCCTTGGAGTGCCTGGATTGGGGGGGGGGACCCATTGGTGCTAGGCTGCTCTGGCATTGTGCTTGGGTGGCTGCATGCCTAGCAGCCAGATTGCAAGTTCAGAAAGTACATGGTGCTCAAGTGCCAAACCTTGGCTCTACAGTGTCTTGTAAAGATGAAGCAACTCTCCTTGGTAGCAAGGAGTTTTGCTAAAAGGTCTTTTGCCTTGTCCCTAACTTTCTTGTCGGGAACTAGTGGCAATGGAAGAAGCCAGGGTTAGAGAAGTGGAGAATGCTACCTTAAACCATACACTGAGCATCGAGGTTAAAAGTTGCTTTAGACACTGTACACAGATCTTCAGATCCTAACTGGTTGGGGTGCAACACACAGGAGGTAGTCTAAGGGTATGTAAGTATGGACTTGGCTGCCTGATGGTCTTCTTTTCATGGCATCTGGGCTTGAATACCAATGCGGGTTCCATACAAAAATCTCTTTACTGCAGAACAATTTAGTTAGGTCAGGTTTTAGCTGTAGCTTTTGGAAACTTGCTATGAAGTACCAAATAACTGCTGGCTGGCCACCTTAGGACTAGAGAAATGCAGTTAGAAAATAAATCACCTGGTCTATTAATAATATACTAATACTAGTCTAATTTTCAAAAGAGGTCAAATGCTGCGTATACTAGCATTGCTATGACTCACAACCACTTGTCCTCTTGATATTGAGGGACAAAACCTGTGCTGCTTCTGAAAGCCTTGAGAACTTCTAGGATGCATCAAAGATAGGATGGCATGAACATGAGCAAAACAGGTGAGAACACACAGGTCCTATTTAAAATAGATTTATAATGTTTCTGTCACACCTTGCAAATATTGTTTATGGGATATTTATGGCTCCTGCCTGTATTTCTATCAACTAACCTTGGTTAGGTTGATAGCAGTACAACCATTATTTAGAGGATAACTATCCAGTTGGGTTATCTGAAACAAATGGCTTGCCCTAGTAGACATTGGAGTGGGAGAACTGTTGTTACTTCTAGCTGCATGATTGCTCTCAAAAATTCTCAGTAGATACCAAGATTCAGGTAGATAACTGAGCCGTACTGCCAGATATAGGGGCAACTAGTTTCAGGCCCCAGCTAATGTTGGAGACGAAGTTCTGTTTTAATACCAGTAGTTTCAAAGGGACTGAGCTCTGCCGCTTTGACTGTAGTTTCAACCATGCATGGAGTAGCTTATGAGGTTGTCTCTATTCCCTCACCTTGGTGGGCTTACAATCATAGTATAAATCTTGCGACCGAAACCCTTGACCATATGGGGAGGGTACAGACATTTCCAAATATCTGCTATTTATGTAGACAGAAATAAACTGAAATTGAACATGTTTGAAGTGATATATTGGCCTTCCAAGCATTGGATGCGGAATGAACTTGCTAGAACACAAAATGGTGGTAATTAATCTTTGCCCTAGTAAGAAAAAATAATGGCTTTAGTCTACAACAGGGCTCTTGAGTTTAGGGAAAATGTCTACTGCGTCTTCATTCCTGGACAACATCAACAGTCAAATGAGATGGAGGCGGGGGGGGGGGGTTGACACAAAAGCAGTTGTTGCAGGCCTCTCGCAGAAGCAGCAGGGGTCTCTATGCACTCAGGCTTCCCAGATGTGTGGGGAAAATAACTTGGAAAACTTAAAGGAAGAAAAAACTCAAACTGCCTGATCATATTCCAAATGGCATGGGATGTTGAGATTCTGATTGGTTTGGCTTTTTTTTTTTTTAGGGAGGTTGTAAATTGTCAGGGCTTGAGTAGGCCTGCCTATACAATGATTGAAGGGGGTGAGGTAAATTGTCAAGGCTTGAGTAGGCCTGGCTACAGAATGACTGGAGGGGGTGAGGTAGGATTTCAAGTTTGCCCATCTGGTCCTACCTGGGCTCCCAGTTCATGGTTTGCTACAGGGAACCAGAGGGGTGACTGTCTTCTCCGCAAAGATACCACCTCCCCCACCCCATTCCCTGTGTAAAGTAAAGGTAAAGGTTCCCTTTCTCAAAAGCCAGTCGAATCCGACTCTAGGGTTGCAGTGCTCATCTCCGTTTCCAAGCCGAAGAGCCAGTGCTGTTTGAAGACTTTTCTGTGGTCATGTGGCCGGCATGACTAAATGCCAAGGCGCACGGAACATTGTTACCTTCCCACCGAAGGGTTACCTATTCATCTACTTGCAATTTCTTGCTTTCAAACTGCTAGGTTGGCAGGCTTAATGGGAGAGCCAGTGTGGTTAGCCTTGGTCTATGAAGGATTCTGAATGATCTGGGCCCACTTGTGCGGCTGATCTTATCACCTCATAGAGCTGGTTGTGAGAATAAAATGGAGGGGAGAGCCATGTACTCTGATTTCCTTGGAGATCAGGATGAGTGAAGTAGGGTTACAAACTCAGGCTTGGAAAATTCCTGGCCATTTTTTTTTTGGGGGGGGAGTGCCTGGGAAAGGCAGAGTTTAGGGAAGAAGGTCATTGGGGATGTGATGTCATAGGATCCGCCCTCTGAGGCTGCCATTCCATCCAGGGGAACTGATCTCTTGCGGTCCAGAGACCATTTGCAATTCTAGGATAACTGGAGGTCCCGCCTGGAGGTGGACAACCGTGGTGAGACGGACTGCAGTGGGTAATGGACAAATTCCACTACTGCGGTGGCAAGTTGCTTGAAGAATGGAGTGGGGGTGGTGCTCGGAGTCACTGCTCCAAGGTCACTTAAGATCTGGGGTGGCGATCAAAGGCGTCCCAGTCACTAAAATATTAACTTTGCAAGACGGTAACCTTTGCACCTCCTTGAATCCTTTGGTCAGCACTTCAGTGGCCTTAACTAAGTGATGCATTACAAGCAAGAAGTAAACATGATTTCAGTTTCTTTGGAAGGTATAAGTCTCGGGGGGGGGGGGAAGAAGGCAGCTCTTTTAATAATCCAGCAAAATGACATTTGGTACATTTGAAGAAGGCTCCGTTGTAGCATAGGAGTAGATGGAAGCGACCTAATTGAGAGCCAGTATTGGCCCCAGCTCCTGCCAACCTAGCAGTTCGAAAGCCAGAAATTGCAAGTAGATAAACAGGTACCGCTTCCGTGGGAAGGTAGCAGCATTCCTTGCGCCTCAGTGTTTAGTCATGCTGGCCATGTGACCATGGAAACGTCTTTGGACAGTGCTGGCTCTTCAGCTTGGAAACGGTGATGAGCACCGCCCCCTAGGGTTGGATTCGACTAGCTTTCGAGCAAGGGAAACCTTCATGGCAATTGGGGGGGGAGTTGTGTTATTGGGTAGAGAGTTGTGTTGGAATCTGGGACATCCATGTTTGAATGCCCCACGTTGCCATGGAAGCTTGAATGATGACGTTGGGCCAGGGGACCCTGACAGGGTAAAATAAAGTAACAACAATGTATGCTGCTTTAAGTATCCACTGGGAGGAAAGTGGGGTCTAAATGAAAATAAACCTTGGAAAACATTGCAGAAGCTTGCCTGATTGCTGCCACCTGATTAGTCCTGAATATGGGCGGTTATTGAGGATTGTCTCCAGTTAGGCCTTCCAGAAGACTTCAGGCCATATGAAGTCATGTGATTCCCAAGTTGTGCATTGGGAGCAAAGTAGGTGCACTATAGGGAAAATATTTGTAGCCCTGAAGTCCTCAGTGACAGAGTGCCTACTGCAGGGCTCCGGAAGGCATGAAAGCCATTTAGGAGAGAACTAACCAAAAGCTTCCAAGTGTACAGAAGAAGAAGAAGAGATTGGATTTATACCCCGCCCTTCACTACCCAAAGGTGTCTCAGAGCGGCTTACAAACTCCTTTCCCTTCCCCTCCCCACAACAGACACCCTGTGAAGTAGGTGGAGCTGAGAGAGCTCTTGACAGAAACTGCTCTTTTTCAAGAACAGCTGTGCCAGAGTTATGGCTTGCCCAAGGTCATCCAGCCAGGTGCAAGTGGAGGAGTGGGGAATCAAACCCGGTTCTCCCAGATTAGAGTCCACGCACTTAACCACTACACCAAACTGGCTCTCAGTAAGGTGTCACTGACTGAATGGGGGTAACGAATGGGTTACCATGCAGGACTTCTCCTCCGAGAAGAACTCCCCCCCCAAAAAAAAATAGTACGTGCCTATAATACCAGTGTTCCATGTCCTCCATTCTTTGAAATCCAGCCTTATCTTGAATAGAGTTTCCAGCTCAGACTTGAGACAAGCAATTCCGCCATCATCCCTGGGTGTTTACTTAATTACTGGTCTTCATTCCTGTTGCAGGTGTTTGTTAATTTTAGTTTGCAGGAACGTTGTATAGCTAGTAGTGACTTGACCAGCTGGAACTGTCCAGCTTCCAAAATACATGGATAGATCTATGCACACAGAATTTGCCTTCCTGGAGCAGCTGACTGAAAGCAAGCCCTGGTTACCCGTCCATATTTTTAAAAGTTTTTTTTTTGTGGGGAAGGTTCTACTACAACTCTGTATGTGGTATATTTATGGGCAGTTTTTTCCCAAGGGAAGCATTCAAATAGAGAATCCTGCATCAGGTTTCTGGAGCAGTGTGGTATGATTTTCAAATGATGCAGTGTCGCTAGATAAAATTGGCAAAGTTACTAGCTTTTACTGTGCTGTTCTGTGTAGTTGTGCGAGAGTTAAATGCTACTGCTGAATACCTGGTACTCCTCACTTCTTGGAGAGCATGAAGGGATGGGATGAGATCTCCGACAGGATAGATGTCTAAACCTCTCCAGTTATCTGTAACCAAAGTATCACTCAGTAGCCATAAACTGGTTAATCTCTAATCTACAGCAGGGATGTACCTTGATCCTGCACCTGCTGGATGCTGATCTCCGTGACATTTCTCCCCCCCCCCCAGCATCTCCAAGTTAATGTGCTAAACAAGATCATGCCTTGCTTTGATCCTGCAGTCTCCTGGTTTGGTAACTCATTTAACAGGCGAAGGGCAGATGATGAATTTGATACCGGCAGAAGGGTTTGGCTTCCACCTACAGAGTCCTCCTTGAACAAGCTGAGAGACAGGCAAAGGGCATTGGGTTGCCTGTGCACTGGTGGAGTTCTTCCCTGGGGTACACACATGAGCTGCTGGTTTCCAGTCGGTTGCATCCTTCTCAGGCAAGGAAGAGAGAGTTTCAGATATGTCAGAGGAATGGTGCTAAGAAAAGCCTGTTCATAATGGGGAGATGAGCATTGGTGGCCACTGCCTATTACTCTGGGCTGGTCAAGAGGTGACGGGACAGCCTCACTATTCAGGATAGTGTTCAACAGACCATGCAGCTAAAAAGCTCATTAGCTCTGCCCCGTCCCCACCTTTTCTGCAGTCTGTCTGAAGCCTTCTCCTTGCAGTAGTGCCTCATCTTTTGGCTCCAATACTGGGTAGAAGTGTTTCAGACAATGGAACACCGATGGGGGGGGGGGGTGTTCACGCACAGACTTTATCTCTCCCTGACTTCTAGTCTCGTTTCTAATAGATCACTTAGGTGCATCAGTGCATTCATGCATCTAATATGTGGGGGTGCATCACATCTGGTTCAGTTCAGTGTAGAGGTTAAGAGCGTGGACTCTAATCTGGGAGAACTGAGTTTGATTCCCCACTCCTTCACATGCAGCTGCTGGTGTGACCTTGGGTCAGTCATAAGTTCTTTCAGAGCTGTTCTCTCATGGGCAGATCTCGAGAGAGCTCTCTGAGCCCCACCTACTTCACAGGCAGTGTTCCTTCTAAGCTGAGTTAGTGTGAGGTAGCTCACAGTTTTTTAGCCTCTGGCTCATACATTTTTGTCTTAGCTCAGGAAGGATGTCTCCAGAGCAAACAATGTAGTAGCCAAGTTACTCAATCACAACTTTAATGCCAGTAGCTCAGAGTAGAATTTTTGCTCACAAGACTCCACAGCTTAGAGGGAGCATTGTTCACAGGGTGTCTGTTGTAAGGAAGGGAAAGGGATTGTAAACTGCTCTAAGACTCCTTTGGGTAGTGAAGGGCAGGGCTACAAATCCAGTCTCCTCCTCTTCTTCCTTGAAGTCCTAGAGCTTCAGCATTTAGGAAGCCATCTCCAGAATGGGCGTGGCTATGTTAGCAACCAGTTTAAGTAGTGGTGGTGCAAAGCGCTGTCATTAAGTACTCCGAGTTTATTCCTGATTTCCTATCTGAATTCTGCTACGGTTGCGTAGCACAATAGGAGACACTTAATAGTGTCTGTGTCGGTGCACAAATGTTGCTCTAAGCACTCTTGCTCAGAAACATCACAGCAAAGAGGTTCAATTAACTATTGCCACCTTGGCAAGGTTCCTAATTCTTTGCCAGCAGGCAGACAGAAGATCCTTCTGCCGCTCAAGAGCCATAATGTGCATCTTTAAAAATAACCAGTAGAACAACCCATCACAGTTGACGTGCTGACTCTCCGGACTTTCTCTTTCTTCGAAGGTGAGAGTATTATGCCTGTACACTAAGGAGCCCTAACTGGATTCCAGCGGCATATCGAGTGAAGCATTCTTTAATGCTCCTGGCGTTGTGAGGCTGGCTTCTATCTCACCATGTCGAACGAAGCAGAAACTGCAAGCGTGAACAGTCAGCCTGCCCAGCAACAGGCACCCGTGAAAACACAACCATCCAAGAAGGAGAAAAAGAAAGGTAAGAAACTGTGGGTATATACACATACCATCGGATGTCTCTGGCTTCTAAACTGCCATGGTTTAAATAGCTTAATGAAACCTGAGCGGGCGGGGGGGGGGGGCAGTGTGGATGTTCCAGTGCAGAGGACTTGGGAAAGACAACTTGTCCAAGAAGAAATGCCAAGATCCCAACCTGTCAATATTGGTGATGGTTTTTGGTTTGTCTAGCTTGGAGTCGAGGCTGTCCTTACCTGCCCCACTGGGTTTGGATGCCTCAAGTGTGTATGTTACACCCAAGCCATGAAGGGAGCAGGCAAACTAGAAACTGCTCAAGGATCAGGTTTGGAATCTGGTCAAGCCTAGCCAAATGCTGCCACCTTACGGCCTTCCAACACATTGCAGGGCCACTGATAGGGGTCTGGTTGGTCAAGAGCTGCCCTGTGTACAATACGGATTCAGATGTGTGTGATTTTAATGTGTGCTCTTAGAAATATTACTGTGGTGCAGGTTTCTTCCACAGGAAGCACATGAGGGAAGCAGTTGCACACCAGTAGCTACATTTTTGTGCATATGGTATGTTTGTACATTTAAATCAGCTTTTCTTGTACGGACGTAGGACAGTGGCCATCATAAACCTATCAGCAGACATGCAGAATCTTGATACCATTCCCTGTGATTACTGCACAAGCCTTTATCTGTCTACTGTGGCTTGGATCTCGGCCTGCTCAGAGTTCATTCAGCTCACTAGAGCAAACCGGCAGAAGCGGAAGGCAGTCTTTCTGCTGACTTCTGCAACTGAGGCACAGTGGTCATTGGACACACTGTGTTCGAGGGAAACGTCACGCACCCGTGCTCACTTCGGAAAACAAAAACTTTTTCACAGGGTCTGAGAAGACAGATGAGTTCCTCCTGGCCAGATTTCAAGGTGATGGCGTAAGATACAAGGCCAAGCTGATCGGCATTGATGACGTTCCAGAAGCAAGAGGAGATAAGATGAGCCAAGATTCTATGATGAAGCTGAAGGTGGGTCACTTGTAAGTTTTGCCTGCTGCCTTCGTCTCCGGAGAGCATCCAGTAGGGGCTGTGGCTGGAGTTTTAGGTTTGGCGTGCAGAAGGTCTCTGGTTCAAATCCCAGCATCTCTAGTTAAGAGGTGGTAGGTGATGTAAAAGATCTCAGCTGAAGACCCTGGAGAGCTGCTGCCAATCTGAATGGTCAATGCTGAACTTAATGGACTAAGGGTATGATGCAGTATAAGGCAGCTCCGTGTGTCCAGTAGGCCAGGAAAATTCATGCATATATAGCTCAAAAGTTTTTTTTACTTCCCACTAAGAATTCTGGCAAATGTAGTTTTGTAAAGTGGGACAGCTAGAGATGGGAGTGCTCTCGCTCCTTGTAAAACTATATTTCCTATTTCTACTGTTAAAATTAAGCCAGCTCTTGAAGGGGCTAACTTGGTGTAAATGACCCAGTTTGTCAAGCTGAACTTGGTGTAGTGGTTAAGAGTGTTGGACTCTGCTCTGGAGAACCAGGTTTGGTTCCCCACTCTTCCACATGCAGCCAGCCGGGTGACCATGGGTCAGTCACAGTTCTCTCAGAGCTCTCTCAGCCCCACCTACCTCACAGGGTGTCTGTTGTGGAGAGAGGAAGGGAAGATTGTAAGGTTTTCTGAGACTCTGAATGAAAGGCAGGGTATAAATCCAACTCTACTACTACTACTACTACTACTACTACTACCACTACTCAGTCAAGTTCAGAATACCTAGTGATGATGTGAGTTTTGCAGTTCAGCTTCCCCGACATGACCATTTTTTTACTGTTGTGCTGAGATATGTGCTCAGATATCATCTTTGAACTGCTGTTACACAGGTTTGCAGTTGGCCCAGTTGGTTGGGAGATCAGAACAAGGTCCCAGCTTACATGTCTCCACTTCTGACTGGATACATGCAAGGCTGGAACACAGCATGTTCATGCCAAACTGGTACAAACTGTCATGCAGCTACTTGATGGGCCGCCTGTCCTAACAGGTGGGTGTTCAGGGATCTCTACAAATCCGTACTTCTGCTAGATGAATGAAACACAATGCTAGAACAGTCTCAAATAGAAGTTGGTATGGTTGAAATGCCAGCATTTGATCTGCATGGGTCTTATTCAGCTTCTTGGCTAGAATATAGGTCCACCTGCACATGTGGGTCAGAAAATACTTTTTTCCCACTGGAAGAATGCATACAATGTGTTCTAGGGCAATGTGTTCCAGGACCCTAGCTAATGTAGTCAAATAACATTGGTAAACTGCCATATTTGAGAAATATGTGACTGCTGATCACAGCTGCTTTCCTGTAGCAGCAGAAGTCAGTGTTCCAGTACGATGCCTGTAGATGAAAGCCTCAAGTAGCCTCCAGATGATCATAAGTTATGGTCAAGTAACTCTCTTGCCCACCAAGTCTGTCGACAGTTTTTCTGGCTGTGGCTAGGCCAGAATGCAGGTGAGAACAACCCCACCTGCTCTGAGAGCTTCTTCGTAAAACTGAGAGCCCTAAGCCATTATGAAGAACCAATACTTGGAGAACTCTGTTGCTGTGCCCAAAATGCCTCTTTGGATCATCATGAAAGTCAAACCAACAGAAGCGTATTCTAGGGGGTGATTCTAAGCTCTTATGCTCATGTTGACTGTTCTTGTAGGGAATGGCAGTAGCAGCCCGTTCTCAAGGACAGCACAAGCAGAAAATATGGGTGAACATCTCTCTTTCTGGGATCAAGATCATAGATGAGAAGACAGGGGTAAGTTTTAGCAAGTAAACTGTCTGATCCAGCACGTGTTGTCTTATGGCTAATAACCTAATTTTGGAGAACGATTGATTCCCTGTGCATGAGAATCACCAATCTGAGTAACTTCTTGGATTCGAAGGCTACTTGACTAAACATTTGTACTGGATATGCTTCAAAGAACAGAACAGTAACTAGCCAATTGAGGCTGATGTCATTTTTATTGTGTCTATGCAGAGCTGGATTTAAGCACAGGCTAAGTAAGCTATGATTTGGGAGCTCTAAAACTAAAATAAATACTGAATTTCAGTGTTGGCATACACTTTAAGGCTATGGGGGCTCTTAAGCTTGGCAAAGCTTGGGCATCTCTGTGCATGTCCTAATATGGCCCTGAGTGTGGATAATGTATAATATTACATTCATTAATATGAGGTTGAAGCATCGTGTGTGTGTCTCTCTCTCTGTGTGTAGTATAAATCTTAGGGTATGGAAGCCTGCTTCCTGGCCTGGATAACACAGTCTAGGCCAATCTTAGAAGCTAAGCAAGATCAACTCTGATTAGTACTTGGATGGGAGACCACCAAGGAAGCCAAAGAGTTAGGCAATGTCAAACCATCCCTGTCCGCCTCTTGCCTTGAAAATCATACAGGGTTGCCGTAAATCAGCTGCAATTTGATGGCAAAATAAATGGACTCTTGCAGATGTTTGTGGAACCTACTAGTCTCACAGATCATCGGTCTGTTTCTCAATCACTGGTATCTTGTATACATAACCTCCTGAGCTTGAAATATGGAGACTAATATGGGTAAAAATAATTCTGATAGTTGCTCTGCTTCTGTTTATGGGATGCACCAATCAGATTTAACCCTGCATGGATGTTAATACTGGACACCTTAAGTTGGTGCTTCTTGCACTAGTACTTGGCAACAGTGTATTTAGCCAAAATGCAGATGTTGAAGCTAAAGAGGAGAGAACCGGCTGCTTTCTAGATCATTACTGTAAGGAGTACAGTGAAAGATGAGCAAGCAACTGTGAAACTTACATAGGCTTGACCCTTTGTGAGGCTGTGCAGCTTCTCAGGGGAACTAAGTCTGGTCTTCCATTTCAGGTTATTGAGCATGAGCATCCAGTCAACAAAATCTCCTTTATTGCTCGGGATGTGACAGACAATCGTGCCTTTGGCTATGTCTGTGGAGGAGAAGGACAGCATCAGTTTTTTGCCATAAAAACAGCACAGCAGGTAAAAGCTCCAGAATGGAGTGGAGTATCTTGGAACCAGGGATGTTGATGGTACTGTAGCTCAAGTAGTAGCCTCTCAGCTTCCAAGGACCCAGACTGTACCAGGTCTGCACTAAGCAATGCAAATTTACCGTAACAAGATGATTTTACATTGTCAACCAAAGTGTCATTGTGAGTTCCCCAGGGTAGGGGCCACTTAGAGAGAAGACACCCCCTGTGCTTGGAAAAGTTTCCATAGCAGAGGACTGGATGTAGAACATGCTATTTAAGGGCAAGTGTATAACAAGCTAGAGTGGAGGAGGGCTGTGGCAGAACATTTGCTTTGTATGCCAGAAGGATGCAGGTTCAATCCCCAGAATCTCCATTCACTGGTTCCCAAAGTGGGCAATACCGCCCCCTAGGGGGTGCTGAAATGATCCAGGTGGGCTGGAACGATCCAGGTGCAGATCCACAAACTGCTTTTTGTCCACTTCTTGAAAGTAGATGTCCAGCGGGGCATTGAGTAATTTTTTTTCTGGAAAGGGGGCGGAAGGCCAAATAAGTTTGGGAACCTAGGACCCTGGATCAGGTACTAGGTGATGTGAAAGACTTCTGCCTGAGATCCTGGAGAGCTGCTGCCAGTCTGAGTAGATGATACTGATGGTCCAGTGGTCTGATTCAGTATAAGGCAGCTTCATGTATTCATGTGACTCCAGTCTACTTACTCTTCCTTGAAAATAAGCTAGAGTGTGATCAGTGAAATCACTTTTGCAACAGGCTTCATTAGATTTGACTGTTTTGAGATGGCATGACAGAGTCTGAATTAGTTGCCAAATCTCTGACCTGAATAGGCCAGGTTAGCCCAATCTCATCAGATCTAGGAAACGAAGCAGGATCAGCCCTGGTTAATACTTGGGTGAAAAGACCACCAAGGAAGTCCAGGGTTGTGATGCAGAGGCAGGCAATGGCAAACTTCCTCTGGACATCTGGCCTTGAAAACCCTACGGGGTCACCATAAGTTGGCTGCCAATTGACAGTGCTTTCCATCACCACCATCATGCCAAAGGCCATGGGGATGATGTCCTCCTGAAATGCAGCCCAACCCAACTCTCCAGACCACAAGTCTGGCTCCCAATTGAACATGGGGTCATTTCAGGTCCCTAACACGTGCTCCCCACAAATAAAATGAGGGGAGAAATTGTGCCTTTAAGTAGTATGCATTTGTGAACCTCCCTTGATGGGAAGGGCTTTGCTGCTTGGACTATCTTTATCCTTTAAAGGCCAAGCATGTTGGGTGGGTCAAACATAGAATCCTAGAGTGGGAAGGGATCTCCAGGGTCACCTAGTCCAGACCCCTGCACAATGCAGAAAATTCACAAATACCTCCCCCCACACCCCCAGTGACACCTATTCCATGCCCAGAAGTTGCCCAGAACACTTTGTTCCATGCCCAGAACATGGGTAGGGCAGGATATAAATCCCAAAATAAATAAAAATAAAAATATATTTTTTTACCTTTTGGTCCTTACATGCACAACATACAGAACACAAGCAACTGAACCATTGCATGATATTCTGATTAATTATCTGGTTTTTAAAAGCAGAAGTGCTGGGAAACTTCTTTTCTGCTATGGGCTGTTACTGGCCAGAACAGCCTACCTCCTTAGGGAACTGCGCATACATAGAAAGACGGTATGCTTCTTTGGGAATCTGTCGTATGCATTCAATTCATACTGGATGGTAAATGCCATTAGTGTTAAACCATCATTCCAAAGACTTGAGTCTTTCTGCTTCCATCTTCCAGGCTGAGCCTCTAGTTGTAGATCTGAAGGACCTCTTCCAAGTTATCTATAATACAAAGAAAAAGGAAGAAGAGGACAAGAAAAAGGTAAGGCCAGTTAAACACTGCTTTTTAATAAAACAAAGTTTGAGTCCAGTGACACCTTTTAGGACCAATGAAGCTGAATTCTGGGTATAAGTATTTGTGTGCATGCCCACTTCTTCAGATAATATAAGCCTTTCTAGACTTATGGAAGAGTCAATCTTTCAACAAAATCTTTAATGTCCAGGGGCAAAAACCGTACAGCAAACGTCTGGGTTCTCAAACCTGCCTGAGTCTAGATGTTACAAAAAGATGGGGGGGGGGGACCTCAAACCATTATATTAAAACCTCATTGTCTTCAGAATCAGTGTAGTGGTTAAAAGGTTGAACTAGGTTCTAGGAAACTAAGGTTTGAATCCCCACTTTGCCACGGAAGTTTGCTGGGTGACTCTGGGCGAGTCACCATGTAGGATAAGGCCTGCAGAGGGGAAGGAAACTGGGTGCAATTCTGTGGAAATATTTGGCTGGATTGAATACAGAGGAAGTCATCCTACCTGTAGTAACTGAATTCTTGCTGAACCAAGTCTTCTGAGATAAAAAGATGCAGGGTGGCAAGACATGGTAACTTCAGTTTTTATAAGGGTTGTCTGGCTAAGTGGTCTCTTTAACTTTTTCAGAATGAAGAAACCAATAAGACAGCAGAGGTAAGAAAAGACAAAATCATAAGAACATAAGAGAAGCCATCTTGGATCAGGCCAAAGGCCTATCCAGTCCAACACTCTGTGTCACACACTGGCCAAAAACCTGGTGCCATCAGGAGGTCCACCTGCAGGGCCAGAACTCCAGAAGCCCTCCCACTGTTGCCCCCCAAGCACCAAGAATACAGAGCATCACTGCCCCAAGATATAGCATCCATCTATACCTTACAGCTAATAGCCATTGGTGGACCTGCTCCACATGTTTATCCAATCATATATCTTGAAAAACTATATATATATATACACACACACACACACTTAGTCAAGTATATTCAAAGTGCATGAATCTAAGTAGATATGGGTCTGGTCGGTACTGGGATGGGAGATCTCCTGGGAATTCTGTATAAAATGCTTTGAGATCCATGGGGGGCTGCAAGATACGGATCTAGAAGAAGCCTTCTCTGCAAGTGTTGGCTCTTGCTGATCAAGGTCAAGAACACAACAAATTTTGGCACTGTCTCAACTCTCAAACATGACTCTGCATTCCTTTTGTTTCAGAACGGCACTGATGACTCAACTGATCAAGCTGGGAAAATAAAGATGGTATGTAGGTGTTTCTAGCTTGAGTAGCCAATTAAAACCAACCTTTTGTATAGTGGTTCAGCCAGAACAGCTTGTGTTATTCAAGCACACATTGGCTGTTTTGTAATTCAAGGCAGTGTAGCTTCTGGCTCTGATACATCCATGTATGCTCTGTTGTTGCTTAGGCTTGAGTGACTTCTTAAGCTGACTCCAGTTTTTGTTTCTGAAAGGGTGTCGATCAGATGGATCTCTTTGGAGACATGTCAACTCCCCCTGACCTGAACACTCCCACAGTGAGTAATGGCTTGGCTTGCAGCCTGCTGTGAATTGGCAGAATCTATAAGTCAGTAAGGTCCTTCAGCTTCAAGAACTGGGAAATTATGTGAATGATGACTAGTTGGCTACCCATTATGGCGCCCTAAGGCCTCCCACAGTTATTGCTGGGAAGAATAGCTCTTCTTCTTGTCATGTGTGGCAAAAGCTTTAAGCCATGCAAAAAGACATGATGACATTAACTGGTGCTATATGAAACTCCTCCTCAGAAGAAAATAGGGTGGTAAAATCCAAGGTCCCGAAAAAGAAACCTTGGTTTGAGCTGGCAAAGAAATTGCATGACAAAATGGTCCCAGTACCAACATAATTAGAATGGTTCTTCTAGAACAAAGACAGAAGTACAAGACAGCCAGCATTCACGTGCAGTGTAGGACCAGGGAGAATATTTCAATGCTACTATTCAGAAGACTGTGCCTTGGTTGCACCACTGAGTGTAATGAGCAGTGTTGCCGTCCTGCAACGGTGCATGGTAAATTCTTGGCCAGCCCTTCTCAATAGGTAGTGCCAGCAGTGGAGAAGCTGTAGTTCACTGGGAGACAATATCTTTGTTTTGAGATTAAAGGACCTCTGATGGTAGGGATGGGAACGAGTGTGTCACAAATGCTTCTAAGTCCCAGAGAGAACAAATAGCAGAGATCTGGAGTCTGTCTGGTATCCCTGTGTAGCAGTGTATGGCAGACTCATGTTCAGCAATAAAACTTTGTATCCGTAAGTGCAGTGTGATTTTGGAGAATGTTTCAAGCTTCCTTTCCTTGATTTCCTGTTCATAGAGAATTTCATTTAGGCTCCATCCAGCAAATTGCCTTCATTCCCTGCTTGTAAATTTCACGATCTTTTGGCTGGCTATACTTGGATAGGATGCTGAGCTAAACTTTTTGGTCCTGATCCATTAAGGCAGCATCTGTTCAACATCTGAGCAGGACTCCAATCATTCATGATCTGAGGCAGCTTCTAAATGGCCTTCACTCCGTATCCTGTCTTTCAGCATTTCAAAGTTGATTGTATGTACCTGACCTAGGAAGACTTCCAAGATAAAATACAATAGCTGGCAAACTTGTTCATAGCTCACAGGGCGTTTGATTTTTAAAAACTAAGTTCATAGTGAATCTGCTTATGCTTTTGACAACTGACCAATGAGCACACAACTGCTTGCACATGTCTTGAACTCTTTGGCTTAATTCATCCACTAATCCATCTTCTTTCCCAAATACAATAGGAGGAGGATAAAGAGGTCCTGTTAGTGGATTTAAATGCTGAAGTTGAGGCCCCTCCAACTTCTGTCAAAGAGGATGATATTTTCTTGAATGACATCACGCCTTCCCTGTCACAGCCAAAACCACCACCACCTTTCTTGCCTGAAACCGCTTTCTCTGCAAACCTCAGCTTCTTTCCTACTCCCAACCCCGACCCTTTCCGTGATGATCCTTTCACGCAACCTGACCAATTGGCACACCTCCCTCTTGATTCTTTAAAACCTCCCAATCAGAAGATGGTGAGCACGACTGTCGGCGGTGGTGTGAATGGTGATGTAGACTACTTTGGGAAACAGTTCGACCAGATTTCCAACCGAACTGGCAAGCAGGATTTACCGGCTGGTCAGTGGGGGCTGGAGAGTAAGACAGTTCAGCTAGCCACAAGGACTCCCAACGGGGTGCCAGAGCGAGAACAGAATGGGATCATTGCCAAATCCCCACCAAACGTGTTCACAGAGAGCCCTTCCAAAGGACTGCCCCTGCAAAATGGATTACGGCTAGACTCCAACGGCGGCATCCAGTTGACGACATCTCATGACTCGATAACAATTAGCCCACCTCCGCAAAGTACCAAGCCAGGAAGAGGAAGGAGGCCTGTTAAGGTGAACATTGGGGCTTGTACACAGACTGGTACACAAACTGGTGACATGCATGTGTTCTACTTGGGCTGGGCGAAGAAGTCATCTTCTTCCTCCAACAGAAGTGCTTCTTTTTCTGGCAGACATACTTGCCTTCAGTCTTGAGTGGCCATCAGCCACCGTAAAACCTTACATGCGTGGCTTAGTTGTATGTCTGCATCTGTATCTCTTTCTAAACGTTACCTTTCTCTCTCCTCTAATGCTGACATGGCTTTTGTAACTCTGGTAAGTAAAAAAACAACAACACAAAAACCTCTTAATACATGTTCTGATAACGGTTCGGAAGGCTATACTTCAGTGTAATCAAATCCCAGAATCGAAGAGAAAAGCTTGAGCACTTCAACTGAGAGGGGAAGGTAGTCAGTGAAGTAGTAGTGTACTGCCTAGGATGGACTTCAGACCCTTGTGGGAAAGGGTAGAGAATTTTTGCGTACTTTGTTGGCCTGGCCATGTAAACGGCTCACCCTCTAGAGTAATCTCTAGAGTAATAGGTCTCTTACCTCTTTGCAGGAATGATCTTGGCCCTTATCCTAAAGTAACAGCAAAACTATTGGCTAGTGATTCAGTTTCACTGGTAACCTGCCCGAGGTCTGTGCTTTGATACAATCATGAGAATCCTTCTGGCATATCCGCTGTCTGCTCTTCCACTTGATCAGACATTGGAGCAGGAGAAAACCACTGGCTCTCTAGCTGTGAAACCAAAACTTATGCCCAAAATGCCAAAGATCAGGTGGAAGGGAGTCCTTTAGAGAAGGTTTGAAGTGGAAGCTACCTGATAATGGGCCTCCAAGCAGGCAGTGTATATAAGGTCCCTAAGTAACACTTGCATGGAAAACTCTTTAACTATTGTGGTAACCTAGAAAATGGATCTTTCCCTTTCAGAGTGCAGCTAATGACTTGTTTGGATCAGACATTTTTGCTCCTGGCCTTCCCACAACCAGCGCCTTGACTACTGCCGCAGTCCAGCCGGCCCCCGTGCAAACCAGCCCTCTGGACCTCTTCAAAGCCAGTGCTCCTGCAGTACCACCCATGTCTGGACTAGGTTAGTAAGCACTGTGGGGGGAAGTGGTGCTGCAGAGAGATCATTTCTGCACAGGAGTGGATCAAGGAACACCAATATCGCGATTGCAGGCCTAGCAAGGAACAGTGGCTTCCGGAAGCTTCTGAAATGTCCACTAACTGCTTCAGCATAACAGATCTGGCTTTTTCCCTCCTTAGGTGGCTTGCCTACAGTGACTTCCCCGACACCAGCATGGGGGCCCTCATCTACTGTCTTCAGCCAGCCCAGTTCAGTATTTCCTGGATCTGTTCTGGGTGCTCAGCCAGCAAGCTTTCCTCAGCCCCTTGGATTCGGCGCTACTCCACAAGTTCCTGGCTGGAATCAGTCAGCATCCTTAGGAGCCCCGAGCCAGCCTCCGGCTCCTGATCTTTGGGGTCAGCCAGCACGAGTTTCTCCTCCAAACGCCTGGGCACAGCCGTCCTCCACAGGAAACCCTTTTCAGGCCAGCATGTTCCCATCCACACTAGCTGCCCCCCTCCCGACGTTGTTGTCTTCCATGTCCTCAACCAGTCCTCCGCCTCAGTTGCCTCCCAGAACTGCACCTCCGAAAGAGCCGGCCAAGAAGGAAAGCGACGCCTTCACAGCTCTGGACCCTCTTGGAGATAAGGAGATAAAGGATGTAAGAGAGATGTTCAAAGACTTCCAGCTGACGAAGCCACCTGCTGTGCCTGCCAGGAGGGCAGAGCAGCAACAAGGTCTGTCTGGTGCCTCTGGAGCCTTTGCCAGTTACTTCACTAACAAAGTAGGGGTTCCTCAAGACGTGGCTGACCATGATGACTATGAAGCTAGTCAGCTGTCTGCTAAAATCAGTGGTAAAGCTGCCTCTCTTGTTATCCGTGTTCTCTAGGGGAAGGTCTTCTGACCTTTCCCTCTTCTCCTACCCCTTCCTAGTAGCTAGAGGAAAATACTCAAGTGTGCCTGATGGGCTGTCTTTATGTGGTGTCTAGCTGAGTGCAGTTTCATTAATCTAGTATGAATTAGTTTCAGGGGGTAGCCATGTTGGTCTGTAGTAGAAGAGCTAGACCTGAGCCCAGTAGTACCTTACAGACCAACAAGATCTCCAGAGTATAAGCTTTCAAGAGTCAAAGCTCCCTTCATCAGGTAACTAGACATCTGATGAAGACAACTTTGACACTCTAAATGTCAAGAGATGTTTTAGGCTGGTCCTGCATTGGGCAGGGGTTTGGACTAGATGGTCTGTTATAGCCCCTTCCAACTCTATGATTCTATGTTCCAAAAAACATTGGCCTCAATAAGGTGCTAATGGACTCAAATATAGTTAGTCTAGTACAAATTAGTTTCTAGTTAAATGACCAAACGTCAGTTGAGAAGACTCAGTTGCCTGTCCATCCCTCGTTCTGTTAACCCATCTGTAAAATGGGAATGTTGTTTGACATCTTGTAGCAACCCTGTAAGGATTAACAAGGTGAAAACAGGTTGCTCTAGCCCTGTGGGAGCATTCCAGTTCTCATAATGGCCGTTTCTCTACTTTACCTTTGTAGATACCAGGAACTGAATCTGGGACCTTCTGCATGCAATGTGAAAGACCTCTCCTTGAAATTCTGAAAAGCCATTGCCCATCAGAGTAGGGAATACTGGCCTTAGTAGGCCAATGATCTAACTAAGCAGATGGTGGATCCATGAGTTTTATGCTATAAAGGGTTCTACACAAGTGTGGTGTGAGGTAAAGAAGTATTGGTCCCATACTGGGGCAACCTCAGTGAAGGCATTTAAGGATCCTCATGTTTGTTTATTTTATTTACAGAACTTATACCCCGCGTTTCTGCCCTTATCAGATTGGATTGTAGGCTCTTGTCTCCTTTATCCAAAAAAAACCTTCCTAAGGAGTTCTGCTTTCCAGAATTAAAACTGACTCTTTTTCCAAGAGGTTTCAGATTGTGTCTTCTGTGATGAAATGCTAGAAAGTTTACAGCAAGTAGAAATGCTGTATTAAAGACATTTTAAAGAACACTGCTGTTGTGCTCTGATTCTGTAGTAACCAAATGATCGTTCATGCTCTCGTTCTTCCAGTAACAGGAGCTGTAGCTCAAGTCTTTTTTGAGTGCTTGTCTTTGGACAATGATTGTGCGGATCTGTTGCAAGCAGCCTAATCATACCACGTATAGGGTACAGTCTCATAAAGCATCTGTACACTTAGTATTTGGGGTATCTACATTCCCCCAAAAGTAACCCGTGGATTTGTAATAAATGGATTTTTAATACACATGAAAAATCAGCATGCTTATTAATGAGGGTTAGCTATAGGTCTGGCATAATGGTGCCATCCTATGCAAAGTTAATTGACACAAAGGGTGAAACATCTATTTTAAGTGTCAAAGGTTTGTTGCTCTATTGCATGAAAGTGACTTAAAGCTACAAGTATTTTTTTTCCCCTCACCTTAGTGCCACCAAAGCCTGCTCCTAGACAAACCACTGCGCCCCTTAAAAATCCTGCTGAGGACCTGTTTGAAAACCCTTTTATGACAGACCCTTTTGGTGCTCCCTCACTAAATTCTGTAAGTATTTGAACCCAAGGCGGCTGGCTGGTATAGTCAGTTGTGTGTCAGTGTATCAGCAATGTACTAGGAGCTGCAGGGCTAGGTAACAGTGTGAGAGTTTCATTCCTACAGAATGTAGGCACAAGATCAGAGACTATTAATTTGCTATAGTTGATCATGGGGCACAGGATTTAATGGCAGGGTGTATCAAAGGTGGTACCTAGTCCTACCTCTATCTTATAGGAATCATCCTGCAATTATAGGAATCATCCTGCAATTATCACATGTAGGGTCTTCTAAACCCACTGCTTCCTCATTCCTGTGCCACCCAGTCTGAAGTATGCACAGAACGATGCATAGAAGATCTAACTGCATAGATCATCATAGATCATCTTTAGAATTTCTGCACATCCTTAGGCAGCTGTGAGTGAGCAATCATCCTATTATGTATGTAAGCATACTAGATGGCAGCAGTCCATACATGGAACAAATTGCTTATTCCATACAGGTGTGCATCTGGTAAGAAGCAGTGGAGTGTGCATGTACTGCATAATTGTTGCTTTAGGCAAGTGTGGTTTGGGCACCACCAAATCACTTTGGTTAGTGGCCCACTTGCTGTCTCTGCTGGTCACCCTTACAGATGTTCTCCAAAGACATCTGGATCGAGGCTGGTCAACACTGCTGTTGCTTCTTGATCTAACAGCAGCGTTCAACACGGTCAACTATGATCTCTTGACCCACCACCTCCCCAACTTTGGGATACAGGGGACTGCTTTACAGTGGCTTTTCCCCCTTCCTTCACGGTCAGGGAGAGGGTGGTGCTTGAGGGGGAACTGTCCCAGTGACACCCACTAGAATGTGGGGTGCCGCAAGTGGCTGTTCTCTCCCCAGTGTTCTTTAACATCAATATGTGCCCCCTTGCCCAGTTGGTCCAGAGGTATGGGCCAGATCTATCTGTTGACGGGTAGCTGGCCAGACTCCACCCCAGAGGTACTGGATACGGCATTACAGGCCATGACTGGTTGGCTTCAAGAGAACAGGACCTCCACTTCTCTTTCAGTGGAGACCCAGGCTGCCACCATTGCTCGATCAGCCTTTTGCCAGCTGCAGCTGGTCCTGTATCTCACTTCCCAGGACATAGCTACAGTGGTCCACACAATGGTCGCTTCCAGTCTGGATTATTGTAACTTTGCTGCACATGGGACTGCCTTTGAACCTGACCCAGAAACTGCAGCTAGTGTAGAATGCGGTGACACGTGTGCTGACAGCGACGCCTGTCCAGGCTCACATCCAGCCAGTGCTGTGCCAACTGCACTGGCTGCCAATAAAGTACCAGATCCAGTTCAAGGTTTTGGTGTTAACCTTCAAAACCCTTATATGGCCAGGGACCCTGCAGGTCTTCGAGACCGCCTCTCCCCTTACGCCCTCGCAGAGCATTGCGCTCAATTGATCAACATCTTGTGGTTGTCCCCTGCCCCAAGGATGTCCGGCTGGCCTTGACTAGGGCCAGGGTTTTTTCTGCCCTGGCCCCAGCCTGGTGGAACAAGCTCCCTCCTGAGATCAGGACCCTGTGGGATTTATTACAATTCCACAGGGCCTGCAAGATGGAGCTGTTCTGCCGGGCTTTTGGAAATTTGGATGAGGCAGCAGACATCCAAATCTACCTCGGCCTCCCCATTGAAAGTGCTGGCCAAATGGAACCGGTTCAAACTGAACATCGTTGTCAAGGTGAATCCACCCTGATTGTGTTTGGTTTGTGTTTTAATAGAAATATGGTTTTAATGATCTAAATTATATTGTTGTTTTTGTGATTTGTAATCTGAGCCTGCTTGCAGGGAGGGTGGGATAAAAATCAAACTAAATGAATAATACCCATCCTGTTTGGGTGGGAAAGGGATGGCCAGCTATTATGACTTAGCCTTGTTCCCTCAGTCAGGTGCAGGGTTTCCCCTCCATTTTCCCCTTTCCTTTCTGACTGAACAAGACCCTTTATTTCCTTCTTATCTGAAGATATATGGCTGTCCCACCCTGTTACTTTATTGTATTTTGACGCTGGCTCAGCCCAGGAACTTGAGGGAAGAGACAAGATCACCTTCTTAAATTAAACTTCTGAAAATGGCACATGAGAGGCTTTAGTAAAAGTAAAGGTTCCCTTGCTCGAAAGCCAGTCGAATCCGACTCTAGGGTTGCGGTGCTCATCTCCGTTTCAAAGCCGAAGAGCCAGCACTGTTCTAAGACGTTTCCGTGGTCATGTGGCCGGCATGACTAAACACCAAGGCGCACGGAACGCTGTTACCTTCCCACCAAAGTGGTACCTATTTATCTACTTGCAATTTCTTGCTTTCAAACTGCTAGGTTGGCAGGAGTTGGAACTAGAGACGGGAGCTCACTCCGTCTTGCGGCACCCGGGTCTTGAACCGCTGAACTACCGACCTTCCACAGCCTGCAGTTCAGCGTCTTAACCACTTGAGCCACCGCAGCTCCTATAGGAGAGGCTTTAGAACGTTCAAAAATAAAAATATATTTTATTCAACATAGAGAGGGAAATATCCAAGGTGTAAATCAATAATAAACTCTGAGGTAACGTAATATAATCACTAACTCCAGTTCATATATTTCCAGCATGCGGGAGTTCTTAAGCTTTTTACAAAGTCTTAGAGATGAGAGGCTTTGGTTTCAGTGTTTCCTGAACATTCCAGTTCACTTTCTTGAGTTTAACTGACTCTTCAGGTTTCAGAAGGCAGGATACACTACCAAGTACCCAAATTCTTTCACTAAACACACCAGGGATCACAGAGTGGGCAGGGAATCTCTTCCCTAACGAGAAGATCTGTCCCTTTTCCTGGCCTGAATGGCAGCCACTCCTCCTTACCAACCTTCCCAGTCCTCAGTCAGTATGAAACTATTTTCAGTCAGAGCTAAAGTCTCCTCAGTCAGAGTTAAAGTTTCCAGTCAGGGCTAAACTCAAACTGAGTTCTCTTCAGCAGTCAGTTCCCAAGTCTTTCTTCTCACCTGACACTAACAGATCAAATTCCTTTGAGCAGCCTGTCACTCAAGGCTCTCTGGCTCTGTGAGACATTAATCCTTCACAGCCCATTACATGTTTACGCAGCTCATATAAGCTTTTACAGCACAGTCTGTCACACCAGCCCTTAAGTTCTGAGCTGTAATATCTGGAGTAATTTTCTTCCGAGGAGGAGGGAAGGCTGTAAGTGCTTAACAATGCAGTGGTGGCCATCTATATTCTAGTGCCAACTCCCTTGCAAAGTGTGAGTTGCTATTACTTCAGTGTTAACCTCCAGGGATGGGCTTGATTCAGATTGCATAGATGAAAAAGCACACTCTTGCATGTTGGTAAGACACTTGCATGAAAAAAAATGTATTCCAATACAAAATTCCCATTACAGTACTGAGAAGGGGTTTTTTTGTTCAATTTCTTCTAGGCTACAGTTCAGTCTTCTGCTTTATTTGGGGATCCTTTTGGCAATCCGTTTGTATAGACTTGGTAAGTTTTTAAATTGCTTTTCTTTGTAGCAGTAACCACAGCCTGACTAGGGTTGCCAAGTGGACTCACCCCTCGGAGCGGGGGAGCCTCGCCGTGGTCCGGGAGTTCTTCAGGGCCCCGCCCCCGAAGCTGCGTCACCAGAGGTGACGCAGCCACGTCGCCGACGTTGGGGGCGTGGCCGAGCTCGTCGGGGGGAAAACCGTATGGTTTTCCCCCCGACGAGCTCAGCCACGCCCCCAACGTCAGCAACATGGCTGCGTCACCTCTGGTGACGCAGCTTCGGGGGTGGGGTTCCCCCCGGGCCCCAATTCCGCTGCAATGGAAATTGGGCCTTCACCCCCCGGCCCCATTTGGCAACCCTAAGCCTCTTGTTATTCATACATGTCCCTATCTAAAGGCAAATCCCTGGTCAACTTTTTTAGCTTAGCCCATCTTCTGTTCAGTGTGGTTTATACCCTTATTTTAGTCCCGTTCAACACAGTTTATACCATTATAAAGGAACACATTTATAATGCAACATATTAAACATAAAAGCCAACAAACATAACTAAGCACATCAAAATAGAACAAACTTTTTTTGTCTCTGGAAAATCACCATTGCAGGAGCCTCCTTTAACCTTGGTGTTACCAAAGAAGACCACGACCCAGCTCCTGTCTCCCCCACACACACCACTGGCCCGCTACAGTGCTCAGCATACTGCTGGGTTGTTGTTTTTTTGGAGGGTTTGCTAATCCCCCCCTTTGAAAGGTATGGCATTTTTTTGCAAACCTGGGACGTCCTCCAAGTATGTAGGGAATGTCCTTTCTTTCTGCATAGCCCCAATGTACAGATTTAAGTACCCACTGATGGGGCCATATTGAAAATTAGTTGTATTGACAGTGTCACAGTGCAATGTATGACCAATTGATAAAAATATAGACATGTGAAATTAGATCCTCAAAAGTGCTTTATTTTTGCAATATGGTATTTAGAAACCGACAAAGTAAATTGGAGCATACTCTGCTCAGTTTTGGTATTTTTAATCCATGGGCATTTTTAGTATTCTTATCTCACTCTTCCTCCAAGGAAATTCAAGATGATTTATCTGGTACTCTCCACTCCTTTCATTCTTTCAACAACCTTGTTAGGCTGAGGGAGAATGGTTGGCCAAAGCTCACCCAGTGAGTTTCATGACAGAGCAAGGACTTGAAACTTAAGTTTCCCAGATGCTCTTAACTGCAGCACCATATAAGACCTCCACTAGTAATCAACCCTAACTATACCTACACTCTGAAGAAGTGAGCAGTGACTCATGAAAGCTCATACCCTGCCACAAATTTTGTTAGTCTTTAAGGTGCTAATAGACTCTTGTTCTTTTCTATACCTGCACACCAGTGAGAGATGTACACGTGAGCCTGCATGCTAAACCATCTTAATTTTTTTCCCATCAGAAGCAAGTATTACTGGACTTCATTGGCAAAAGATGTTATGGATAATTGGACCCTTCTGTTATGGTCTTCACTCTGTATTTGTCTGCCTCATTGATCCACTTACATATTGTGAATCATTCCAAAAAGACCTTGGGTTGCTGCCACCTGAAGCCAAGGAAGGAATTTGTTTAGAGACCAGCTTACATCTTGTGGGAAAGAACTTTGGCTCTTGTGGATATAGACTGAACTTTGGGGGGGGGTTTGGTGTCCGCTAGTCCTTCACTCCTGTCTACAACTTAACGGTCATCTAAAGTGAGGTGAATGGGAAACTGGATACTTGCTGGATGAAGTCACGTAGCCTTGCGTTCACCTCCACCCACCTCCACCCACAAGGGAAGGAAACAGCACAAGGTTGCCTAGATTAAACATTTTCTAATACTTCTAGCTTTAAGAACTTTCAACACTCCAACCCCCACCTCCTCCAATGAATGTCAAAGGTGAGAAAAAGGGTAAATGAAGAAATAGGGCAAGTGGTGTGTTTGGGTCCTAACCGGCCAGTACAAAAAAGTATATTTGGCTCTAACGTTATATATCTAATCCAGTGGGAGTTGAGAGAAACTCTGGTGCTTTCTTGTCCAAGACAAACGAACAAATTACAATTTTTTCTTCTCTAGTAAAATATTGGTTGACAAGATCCTGCTTCTATAAGCAAACCAGTAATGAGAAAGGGACAGAGACAGAAATGCAAGATTTGAAGGAATCCCCATACTGTTGTACAACTGGGAAACGAATTTGTGTTTAATAACTTGGTTTGTCAAATGAAATTGCCACTTTGCTCAGCAGGCCACATTTGGGGCTGGGATTATTCACAGAGGGATGTAGCATTTCAGCGAGAAGTCTTTAACTATCAAAATGGACACCCAGATTCTGGAGAACGGACCCAACTGTTATGGATTGTGTATCTCAGTGGTTGTTCTTGGCATTTTTAGGAATATAAACTTGAAACAGTATCTGTTAAAATGATTGGAATAAGTGCAAGCCTGGTAATCCTTTTACTAGAAAATACTGTCTGCAGTGACCAGTTCTACCAGTTGGTTAAGCTGGGTTTTTTTTTTCTCCGTGTACATACTCTCCTGCACTTTCCTGTAATACAAGAAAAAGCTATCCATTTATGTGTGTCTTCCCTGACTGGAAATGTAGAAATTTATGGATCTTGTTACAATGTAAAAAGTAGTCATCAAGTGTTCTGACATTAAATGTAACTTGACTTCAAAGTAGGATCTCTCTTGGATTGTCCTATGGAAATTGGCACGTTTGAGATGTTTATCCCACACTTCAGAGGTCATGGTGGCCTAAACTGACCAAGCAGTGGCAGAGGTCATGGAGGCCTAAACTGACCAAGTAGAAGCAGATAAAAGAAGTTGTAGCTATTGGGTTTATCTAGAATGACTGTTCTGATACTTGCCATGAAAGCAAGGCAGAAATATGGGATCAAACCACAAAAGTAGCAGAATTAGCCGATGCTTTGATGAAGAATCTTTGGCAGGTACCTTAGACTGTCAAGTGGATACCAGATAAATGTCTAAGGATGTTTAGACTAAGGAGAACATCAGACTAGGCCTTCCACTGTAGTACCAAAACATCCTTAGACACTTGCCTTGTACTCAGTGGGGTGCACAGAGCTTCTAATCTGAACAGCCAGGCTGGTTCCTATGAAAGAGTTTTTCAAAATCCCCCATTCCCAGACAATGTAGGACTACGTAGGGAAATCAGAATGTGTCCAGAAGTGCACCTCTAGCCAGTCCAAGTCTTTTTGGAATTGGTGGGATCCATAATTGCTGCTGGATTTTGAAATAGCTGCATCTTTCAGACAGTCTTCCAAGGCTGCCTCCTGAAGAATAGACAACATCGAGGTTGGACTACTACAAATAAGTACATGACTGACGGGTCAAATGATACTTCTGAAGGAAAGACTGCAGCTGTCGTATCAGCCAAAGCTACTGAAAAGTACTGCATGCTATAAAAGCTACTGATACCTCTTGCAATCCCAGATGTAATGGCCTTCCCCAAGAGCAAGTGCAACTCCATCCAGAAAAGTCTAAACTTCAGTGAGTCTTTTCTGGAATCATCTTAAATTGATGACTTTCTCATCTGGGCCTTTCTCATTCCAGAAAGCACAAGATGGATAGCCATGTTAGTCTATCTGTAGCAGTAGAAAAGAGTAAGAGTCTAGTAGCACCTTAAAGACTAACAAAATTTGTGGTAGGATATGAGCTTTTGTGAGTCACCACTCACTTCTTTGGAAGTAGTGAGCACTACTTCCAAAGAAGCCAGTGCTCATTACTTCCAAAGAAGCCAGTAGTGACTCACAAAAGTTCATACCCTACCACATATTTTGTTAGTCTTTAAGGTGCTACTGAACTCGTTCCAGAAAGCAGTTCAGGATGTCTACTGAACTATGAGTTGTGACTGAATTAGTTGAGAGTTACTGACACATTTGATGGTGACTTGCTCCAAAGCCCCAGTGTGACTGGTCAAACTCCTGGAAAGTGAGCATGAGTAACCGAAAAATCCTGCTGTCCCCCAAAGTTCAGATGCTATAGGGCTATTCAATAGGAAACCCCCCCCCCCCGCTGTACAACTTCCTGCAACTAGCCATCTAGCTAGCAAGGGAACTGTAGAGAACTGAACAAGCCAACTGGTCTAAGAGAATCATGTGCTTCGAAATATAACTCTCGCATAGAAGCTTCTTCGCAGTCGTAATCTAGGTACCGGCTACTGAACTGGAATGCAGGGGGGGCATGCTCAAATGTCATTTAAACAAACTGACCTAGAGCTTGTGGCTAACCTGAAATATAAACAGTATTAGGTAGCACTGGCATAGCATTTGCTTACACAGTGCTTTGGTACACAGCCTAGTTTCGTGTGTTTGAGTTGTATGATAGGGTCGTAGCTTGAACATTTGGTTCCTTTTTGCAGAAGTTCTTGAGACAAACAGAATTGACCAGCATCCTATCAGAACTGTAAGTTTTCCCAGTATTGTTGTTGTTCAGTCGCACAGTCGAGTCCGACTCTTTGCGACCCCATGGACCAGCTCCCGCCAGGCCCTCCTGTCTTCCCAGTATACAGAGTTCTATTATCTTTTCTGCTGTATAGAAAGTTTCAAAGTTGTTGTGCTCAACGTATGTCGCACACAGAGAAATGCTTACCCTCCCAGCTATTACCATGGTGCCGTAATTTGTAGTCATGAGTCGTGGCATGTCCAAAAGCCTGTTTAGTGCCAATAAACCTGCCCTGAAGATGTTTCTTGCTGGGAGGCCCCACCACACACTGTGGATTTTCTAAACCTTGGAAGCCACTACATTTAATCTTGTAAGTCTCTCAGAAGCCTTTCAAACGAAAGGGATTTCTGTGAAAGCTCAGAGCTCCAGAAGTCCCATTTCTGTAAAGCCCAAACAAACAATGTAAAGCACAAACAAACAATTGCTTCCTTGTTAGCTCAAACTTGTTTGGTGAGTTTTTGGAATACCCAGCATTGCAAGGGTTAATATTTGGTTCAGAATTGCTAAGGAGCAAGTCCGATTTCCCGCTGCAAGGGTATTGGGGAGGCCAGCTGATACCAGCAGCAGATTAGAGTGATTGAAGAGTTATTTGCAAACTTCCCGACCTGGCATGCTTTCAAGGCCTTGACCAGGCAACACGAAACAGCAGCCTAAGCAGAATGACGTCACATTTGCTTCAGACACATCCAGGTTTCTGTTACAGTGAATGGTATGAAGAGAAGGTGTGTGGCAGATCCCTGCTGGGGAGCCAGGTAGGCTGCGACTGCCTGACGCATGTCCACCGCATGTGTCAAAAGAACGTGATTACCCATGTTGCAAGTATGGAGAAAGGAGCAATAGCTGTAGCAAACACAGTGGCTGTATGGAGTGGGAAAGATTCCTCTTATTCAGAGGCCTGCTGTGCTTGATGACTGCTATTCTATGTGAAGAACTCCTTGGTGGGGAAGAGTAGAAATGTCTTGGTTTCATGGTCGTTATTGACAGTACAACTCTTGTGCTGGGTTCTTTTGGGGGATGTGAAATGGAGCATGGCTACAGAATGGGCCTGAGCTCATCTGATTAGGGTTGCCAGGCCTTGTTGCTTGCTGCCACTCTGAGCAGCAGTGGGAGAACAAAAGCACACACATGTCATGCACTCTGACATCACTTCCAGAGGAACCCCCACAGTGATGTCGGGTAGCTCTAGGAATCACTGCACGTTTTGCCATAGTTTCCGGTGATTCCTAGAGCTATTCAGGGTTACATCCAGGTTTTCCCGGAAGTGCCCTAGGAATTGCTGCATAACATAGTTTTATGTTAACATAGTTTCTGGTGAAGCTCAAATACTTTGGCCGCCAAATGAGAAGAGAGCACTCACTGGAGAAGACCCTGATGCTGGGAAAGATTGAAGGTCAAAGAAGACGGGGACGGCAAAGGATGAGATGGTTGGACAGTGTCATAGATGCAACGAACATGAAATTGAGCAAACTTCAGAGGACGGCAGAAGACAGGAGGGCCTGGCTGGATCTGGTCCATGGGGTCGCGAAGAGTCGGACTCGACTGTGCGACTGAACAACAACAAAAAGTTTCTGGTGATTCCTAGAGCTGCTCAAGAGTCCTTCCAAATTTCCTCAGAAGTGACAACATGGCACACACAACACTGTCTACCCCCCCTCCCCATGTCTCCAACCCCAAAGCTCCCACCGATTGCTGGGCACGGCCTGGCAACCCTACAATCTGATACGCCAGATCTGTAGATCACTGCGAGAACTACTAGAGAGATAAAGTTTGTCTCATGCATATCTCTGTAGAGAAAATTCCGGTTGGAGAAACTAGGGAAGGGTAGGGTAACCTCACTGGCCGATTCAAATGTGCCTGTTAACTTGTCTGTTTTGATGCCAAGTCTTCTCTTTTCCCTGGTGTTTAGGGTTGCCAACACTAGGTCAAGAAATTCCTGGGGATTTGGGGAAGGGCAGCAGGGACCTCCACAGGGTATAGTGCCATACAGCCCACCTTCCAAAGCAGCTGTTCTCTTCAGGGAAACTGATCTGTGTAGTCTGGGGATCAGTTATAGTTCTGGTGAATCTCCAGGCACCCCCCAGAGGTTGGCACCCCACTGGTGCTCATCCCCCCAAGTAGGGATGCCAGGTCTCCTGCCAGCAGCCCTAGTTGCTCATCATTGCTCCAAGTGGCAGCAGGAGGAAAAAAACTGGCAATGGCGGCTATGTTTGGGTCACTCCCAGCAGAAACCCAAGTGATACAGCTCTAGGAATTGCTGGAAAGTCTGTGGTGTTTTCCAGACTGCCTTCCGGGTTTTCTTTGGTGTTGTGGCAGTTCTGATTATTGCACTATCAGCGCATTCATTACACACGTTTTCTTCATTTTTTCCCCTCGTCAGTGTTCCATCTCTTCACATTTCACATTGTGGATTGGTTGTCTGCTTTTTGTGGTTTTTGTGCAGCATTGCAGTGCTTCAGCAGCCTCAAAAGGTCTGAGAAATCCTCTTACAAGTACATTCCCTGCCCACCATACCAAATCTGAGAGCTGTACCTGGTATACACGTCTCATCCCTCATTGGTTGCCTCTCTTCCCACGTTTGAATGTTCTCTCTCATTGGCTCTCTCTCAAAATTCTGACTTCCTTTACCTGACTTGCATCAGATACATAGCTCACGACAGCTTGTTTCCTTTGACTGCGTGTTTTTAGGCTCGCTGCAAGCACTGCAAAATGCATTTGGAAATAGTGCCCAGGGATATGCTAGAATGTGGACGAAGGAATGGTAAGGAAGGCAATGATTGGCTGCTGGTGTCGGGCCTCCCAATGGGGCTGAAGTTTTGTTTCAGCGCAGGTGCTCTCCAGCTTGAAACGCTGGCATGCAAAGTTTAAAGAAATGATCACCACCCTAACCCCCGCCCTCTCTGGCAATCCATGAGGGTGGGGGAAAATGTTCAGAGGCTATCTTGCAAATTCATTCTCCAATGGAAAAAGAAGTATGGGAAAAACTAGTTCAGGAAAGTTCCTAGTTGAGGAAAAACTGGGACAGCACAGGGATGTTAGCAAAGTTGTGTGGACACAAGAAAAAGATGGTAACATTAGGGGAATGGAAATGGAACATTAGGGAACTCTGGAAACCACCTATGATTTTATCTAAAGCCACCCGTTGTCACTTCCTGGTTTTCTCCAGAAGGGATGTAAAGACACAGCCAACATCACACTAAAGTCACTCTCCCTTAGGGTTGGCATCTGTCCCCAATGGGGGTGGAGTTTTCCCTATTTTTGGGGCCCCTAATTCACCGCCGGCTGCCTGGCTGGTGAGGTGAGCCCCGCCTCCGAAGAGCACCATGCAGGGGACACTGTAGCATTTGGCTAAAACTCTGTGGTGATCATAGAGTTTTTGGCCAAATGCTAGAGCATTCCCTGCATGACTTTTGGGTGACGTCATCATGATGTGCATGTGGCAGAAGCTCCAGGGACCTGTGTTGGAGCCCCCTGCCAGCAGCCAGGTAAGACCTGGCAATCCTACACCCCCTTTATGTTCCTTTTGGCAGAGTCAAGGAACTAATCCACACTTTGGAGTTTGCTTTCAATGAATTTACTGCAGTGGGATTTAGGAAAGAACTGCAGGCCACTAATACAACAGAGAGGCCTTCAGTGCACCAGCACGAAGGCACAGCAGAGGCAGAGAGAGAAACAACAAGAGGTAAGCTGAGCTGCAAGAGAAAACATTTAATAACATTCAATAAACCCTAAATACCAGAGAATGCACTACAGCTCCCCCTAGGGAACTAGTGGACTAATTCATTCAGGGGTATTTACAGTAACTAGGTTCTTAGCAGGCCGTCGCTTCTCCAACAGTCCCCACCTCAAGTCATCTTGCTGGTTGCTAAGCAACCCTATCCCCAAGACTTTTCGAAAGAGTGCTGTGGGGGGAGCACTATAGAAATTAATTTAAATAATAATAATACCTTTTGATTTATTGATCGCTCAATCCGGCAGAGCTGCTGGCTCTGAGCGATTTACAGTTACACGATTTCACACAAGGGACTAACAATTTCATAGGGGTAAGGGAGGACAACATATAATTATTTAAATTAAATCACACACATTTTTGCAGCCGACAGGGATTTTTTTGTTCGGCTGTAGGCTTCAGACGTGTTCCGGAGGCATTCACTTTTCGGCTTCGCTTGATGACGTTGGTTCTTCCTGGGCTGCTTTTTTTAATCGTAGCGCCGCACTGCCACCACCTGGCCGGATTGGCCCATTACTGACTTTATCAGGCTTCCGAGCTTACGAGCTTGACATTCCATATATACCCATATATATATATTAAATATACCCCCGCAGCCCTCAAAGTAGTTTATTGACGTTAAACACACCTCAGGTAGTTCACCTAAACACTGGTAATAATCCTAGAAACAACAGTGGCTCAGCAGTTGTTTTTAGGGTTGCCAAGTCTTCTCTGGCCATTGGCAGAGGATGGGGAAATAGGATTGGTGGCTCCAAGTTGGGAAACTCCTGGGGATTTGAGGGGAAAGGCTGAGGAGGACAGGGACCTCAGTGGGGTCCAATGCCATAGAGCCCACCCTCCAACACATCCATTTTGTTCAGAGGAACTGACCTCTGTACTCTGGAGATAAGCTGTAATTCTGGAGGAACCTCAGGTCCCACCTGGAAGCTGGTGTCCCCAGCTGTGTTACATTCCAAGCTACAGCAAAACAGCTGCTGGATCTCAAGATGGTGCTGGTTGGGTGTGTGTGTTTTGACAAGCTGCTCAAAATCCCTAGCCACTGTTGTAGACAAACTTTTCATGTTGACTCTGGATGACTAAACCACTGTGGAATGCAGAAACATTGCTCTGGAGTGGTTAGACATGCTGGGTGATCTTGGGCCTCTCATACGCTTATCAACCAAGCCTGCCCTCAAGGTGGTGGGTTAAAAACATGCCAGATAAATAAATAAAGCTTCGGCAACATCTGTGACAGTTTCAGGTGTGGTCTATCTTGTTATAGGGGTGAGTCTTACATCTGTCTTTCCCCACATTCTTTCAAACACTGCTCTTTGTTTCTCCATGAAGCAGTAAAGTACTATTTTAGCATTCGTGACTTCTTCATAATTCGAAGAATCAGGAAAGGGGAACTCACAGATTGACAGCTTTCCTTTCTGCTCTCATCTGGCTTTAGGAAATGTCCTAGACAGTAGCCTTTCCCCATCCAGCACTACCAGTCGACCTAAGGCTGCCAACCTCCAGGTGGTAGCTGGAGGTCTCCTGCTATTACAATTGATCTCCAGGTGACAGAGATCAGCTCACCGGAAGATAGGGTTGCTGGAGTCCAAAAGGCAAGCTGGCGGGGGATTTACTGGGGTGCTCCAGGAGAGGGGAGGGAAGAAGCACACCGTGCTTATGTCACCTCTGCGTGACACAGTCATGTAAGGGAAAACTCTATCGTTTGAAGCTAATTCTACCATAGAGTTTTGTCCAAAAACCAGAGTGTCGCCCCCCAGATGTCACCGACATGTCTACATCACTTCTGGGTTACTTAGGCATGTCACATTTTGGGTGGTAACTCTTCCCCATTGGGGATGGCACCAGAAACCAGAGGATCCCCCGCACTCCAGAGGGACCTGACAACCCTGCCTGGAGAAACTGGCCACTTGGTACGGTGGACTCTATAGCAGTATACCTCATTGAAGTCCCTCCCCTCCCTAAACTGTACCCTCCTCAGGCTCCACCCCCAAAATCTCCAGGTATTTCACAACATAGAGCTAGCAACCCTAAATCAACCCCTGAACACTTCCTGAAAGGCACTGCCAGATTCGGCCTACTTCTGGCAATGGCATTTGTTTGTTGTTCTGCAAATATATAACACAAAGGCATGGATGAAAAGCCTCTAGTTTCAGTACTGCTTATCTGGAAATAAGCAGCTGCATCATGTATGCCTTTTGGCCCCTGATAAGGGCACTGTGCATTTTAGAAGCAAGTACCTTCATCTCGGCAGGCAAAAGAAGGTAAGTTGTTTATTCTGTTATAACAATAGGCCACTCTATATGAAAATGTGGTGGCATTGCTAGATAGGGCATACACTTTCAATGTTTATGGATGTTAGGCATGGTGATTATCCTTCCTGTCCATTGAATTTTAATACATACACATCAATTAGATGCCCAAGCATCAGTCCTAAGGAGGCTTACTCGGCAATCAGCAAACTGAACTCAGTAGGAATTACTTCCAAGTAAATCTGCATAGGATTGGGGTGTTGGCAGTCCTTGACGCAAGAAAGACTGGTGTTCTCTGAACTGTGGTCCGTCTTGCATGCTGGAATTCTGAACGGGAAATGTTTCTGTAGATATTTAAAGGTTGTTGAGTGATTAAAATCTAACCAAGTCAGATTTGCAAAGAGGTATCCTGCCTTGTGCCCTCACCTGGGTAGCCCAGGCTAGCTTGGTCTTGCTGAATCTTGGTTGCTAAGAACACTTGGCCTTGGCTCAAATTTGGATGGGAGACCACCAAGAAATACCAGGGCGCTATGCAGAGTCAGGCAATCGCGACCCACCTCTGAGCGTCTCTTGCCTTCAAAACCCTACAGGGTTGCCATAAGTCACCTGTGACTTGATGGCCCCACACACACACAAAAAATCCTGGCTTGTATTAAGGATGTAGATTTCATTTCAATAAATAACCATTTAAACTATCAAAATGTTTTATTGTTTGAATGCTTAAATGTTAACGAGCTGATCTATCTAGCCTGCATACATATTCTTACATGTTATCAGCTCTGCTAATGATTTTTAAGAATCGTTAACATGATGATGTGCTCCAGCATCAGGCTTCCCTCCTCTCCCCAAACCCCAAGCTCCACCCCAAAATATCCAGGAATTTCCCAGCCTGGAGTTGGCAACCCTAGCCCTAAATAAGAACATAAGAGAAGCCAATGTTGGATCAGGCCAATGGCCCATCCAGTCCAACACTCTGTCACACAGTGGCCAAAAATACCAGGTGCCATCAGGAGGTCCACCAGTGGGGTTCATTGTAAGCTCCCCCCCCCATATACTGTACAGTGATTCAGTGCAAGGCATACCCATCAAGGGATGCCAGCCTCCAGGTGGGACCTGGGGATGCCCAGGAATTACTGCTCATTTACAGACTACAGAGATAACATCCCATGGATAAAATGGATGCTTTGGAGGTTGGACTCTATGCATTGTACCTCACTGAGGTCCCTATCCTCCCCTGGTTCCACCCCCAAATCTCCAGGAATTTCCTAACCCGCATCTGGCAACCTTACCCCCCCCCCCAATTCCTTGCTGGTAGCCAGAGGGGACCTGGCAACTCTACACCCATCCCCACCACAATCATATGGCGTTGGATATGGTATTGGCATATGGTATTGGCTGGAGAGCCAACATGGTATAGTGGTCCAGAGTGGTGGACTCGAATGTGGAGAACCAGGTTTGATTCCCCACTCGTCCGCATGAAGCCTACTGGGTGACCTTGGGGCAGTCACGGTTCTTCCAGAACTCTCGAAGCCCCACCTACCTCCCAAGATGCCTGTCGAGGGGAAAGGGAGGGAAGGCGATTATAAGCCACTTTGAGACTCCTTAAAGCAGAGAAAAGCAGTGTGTAAAAACCTACTCTTCTTCTGAATCTACCCAGCTCTGTCCCTCAGTCTCACCCAGTTCTCCTCCATACTACAGCCATTATCTCATATGGCTTTTGCACATCATTCCCAACGTAGTCTCCTTCAGTGGACAAAAGTGTCTCCCTTTTTCAAAAACAGAAAATCTGACAGGATCCCACCCCTGGGAACTATTTTCTAAGCTAAGAGTGGGAATGAAGGGAGATAAAACAGCATCAAGAGAAATATGGAAATCATTTACATGTTCTACTTTTAATAATTTCCCCCCTCCCATTTTAGAAAAAAAACCTGCAGCTCTTTATATACCCAGCTGCCTGCCAAAACTTGATTTCCACTGTACCAATTTTTTGTTTCCATTGTACATAACATTGTGTATCTACACTTTAGAAAGGAACTCCTCAGCCCCTGGCCAATCAAAGGTGCAGCTCATTGTCTGTTGTCAATATCTGAGAACCCTAAACAAGAGAAGTTTGACTTCCTCTCCTTGACCTTAAAGCTTTTATCTCTCTGGCTCTCAAGAATCCGATCGCATCATTTCTGTCAATGAAGGGGCTGTTTTCCACTTCTCACCTCGTTCATGCACTCTCCCCTTAACCAATGGGAAGGAAATCCAGCTAGAAAGTGGGTGGTACAGAGGTGTCCAAACCACAGACTGCCTCATTGGAGACAGGTGCAAACTTAGACCAGTTACATGCCATCTTATAAAAATGCTGCAGGAGCCCAAACAATAAAATGCTTCCATCGCCAGCACGAATTTCCCCTCCTCCACAAACTCACAACGGTTTCCCCCTCTTAAATATGTCTGTTGAATATGACAAATCTGTCACCATTCTCTTGTATTCCTGGCAACACTCAAACCACTTCCTTAGGAACTCAACCCCCCCCCACCCTTGGGGTTTTTGAATTTCCCCCATGCAAGCACGATCATTTTCTCATCTCGTGGGAGAGAACTGCAGGTCAGAGCGTTCTGTACAAGTTGCACATCATTTGTGTGTGTTATGCAACACTGCTAAATGTTAATAGTTTTTACAAGTATACCCAACAATGCTGAATAATTTTTAAGGAATACTCCCAGTTCAGTTGATACTGCCATTTCTCATGGTTATGGTTGGCTCATGTGGATCCCACCAATTTGCCTGTGGGATATCCTCATGAGGGAATTCACCATTGGAACCCTGAGACTGTAGTCCTGGGGATAAGTCCCATCAAACTCAAAGGGACTTATTTCAATTTATCCATAGGATCAAAGTATAAGGCTCCATTTATGCATTATCACTGTGGTGCCACACTCCCCATAATTTTTCCTGTTGTTGTTGTTGTTCAGTCGCACAGTCGAGTCCGAGTCTTTGCGACCCCATGGACCAGATCACGCCAGGCCCTCCTGTCTTCCGCCGTCCTCTGAAGTTGGCTCAATTTCATGTTCGTTGCATCTATGACACTGTCTAACCATCTCATCCTTTGCTGTCCCCGTCTTCTTTGACCTTCAATCTTTCCCAGCATCAGGGTCTTCTCCAGTGAGGTCTCCCTTCTCATTTGGTGGCCAAAGTATTAGAGTTTCAGTTTCATTATCTGGCCTTCCAGGGAACAGTCAGGGTTGATTACTTTTAGGATTGACTGATTTGATCTTCTTGCAGTCCAAGGGACTCTCAAGAGTCTTCTCCAGCACCATAGTTCAAAAGAATCTATTCTTCGGCACTCGGCCTTCCTTATAGTCCAACTCTCGCAGCCATACATGACTACTGGGAATACCATTGCTTTGACCATGCGGATTTTTCCTGTAACACCAGGCAAAGGCTACGGTCAGACTACAAGCTTGGCGTGGTCTGTTCGTGCCTCTAAGTTCTCCAGAACTATTTGTTCCAGACCCTTTTGATCAGACACCCCACCCTCACCCTGAACTCACTGCATGGTTGACCAATCAGACGTCAGCTGCGCGTTTGCTGGGGGAGGTATTAGGCAGGTTCTGTTGGTTTGAAGGTCTTTGTGCACATGTGCAGAACCACTTATTCCAGAAGCTTCACTTCCCAAAAAACTTGGGTATGCAATGGCACAATCAGATATCAAGAAGTATGGAGTGAAACCACAGATGCCTGATCAGACTTTCCCCAGTGCCTGGAAACTCCTGCTCCAAGATGGGTGAGTATCAGGTGCCGACGGCTGGGGGGTGAGAGGCAGATGTTGCTGCCTGAACCTGCAGTTTAAATCCACAGGGCAACAGCAATGAAGCAGTTTCTAACCTCCTGTCTGACTGCAGCTATAGGTCAGACAGTCATGTAGCAGACTAGCAATGTGGGAGCACCTCTGGAGATAGTCCAAGACAGTGGTGGTGTTTATTTCTAACGACTTCATGGCACTGTAGACTCCAGAGCAAAGGTGGTCAACCTTAATGCCAATTCCAGTGTTCTTAGCAAGTATTCCATGGCTCAGGTCCCAAGTATGAGATAGAAATGTACATAAGTACAGAAGTTGTACAGGACTGAGGTGGCTTT
>NW_015172005.1:1845025-1860524 GCF_001447785.1 Gekko japonicus | reverse complement strand
CTTGACTTTCCACCATAGCCAAAGCCGAGGGCCCTCCTACACCTCCTCCTACATGCCCCACAGACCTTGGTTGCCTGGTCCACTGCTTGGTCATCCATGTGCTACTGGTGGCAGGGCTGGTTCCACATTTTGGGGCACCTTGGGCAGAGAGTTCCCAGGGGGCTCCTTTCCCACCCATGTTTCTCACTACCTGCTAGGGCTGCCAACCTCCAGGTGATGGCTGGAGATCTCCTGGGATTGCAACTGATCTCTAGGTGACAGGGGTCCGTTCCCCTGGGGAAAATGGCTGCTTTGGAAGGTGGACTCTGTGGCATTTTACCCACTTAAGTCCCTCCCCCTACCAACCCCCCCTCCTCAGGCTCCACCCCCCAAAACCTCTGGGTATTTCCCAACCCAGAGCTGGCGAACCTACTACCTGCCTGTGCATATCTCCTGTCCCTGCTCACAGGCCCTCTCCCTGATGGCACTGGGCAGTGTGTGCAGCTGGAGGCCTGGGTAGCAAAGCACTCACAAGTGAGCGGGCAGGGAAATGGCATGTTGTGGGGCTCAGCCTATGAAGACCTCAGTGCTGGAAGTTGCCCACTTTATTATTATTCTAACCACCCTGAGCCGAACAACACTACTGGGGCACTGGGTAGCTCCGGAACTACAGAAGTTCTCAGTTGCTGCTCTGTGCTGTAGAACAGAATAGAACCCCTTGATTTGCAATCACGGATGACAGCACAAGGAAAAACTCAAACATTTACAAAATCCTTAGATATTTGATTTGTTATTGAACGGTTGGCAAATTAACAGATTTCCATGACATACCATTGCTTCGGCCAAGGGCCAAGAGGTAAGCAAAACTTTGGGACGGGTTTATGCATCCAGCAGGACTTCCCTCTAAGCTGAGTTAGTGTGAGCTAGCTCACAGTTTTTTAGCCTGTAGCTCACCCATTTTTGTCTTAGCTCAGAAAGGATGGCTCCAGAGCAAACTAATTTATGCAGTAGCCCAATTGCTGGCTCACACTTTAATGCCAGTAGCTCCCAAAGTAGAATTTTTGCTCAAAAGACTCCACAGTTTAGAGGGAGCATTGCTGAGTGGTAATTTTTCTCCTAGCCTGTGTGTTACTGGATATAGGTGACAGATTGATTCTTCCCCTGGCTAAAAAAAGAAAGTCCCCTTCTGCAAATACAACAGTCTCATGGTCAGCCTCGCATTCTCTGTTTCATCCCCCCTCTCCTATATTTGGGAGACTTTCCTGTGGAAAAGCATTCAGACATACCAAACGACACATTTACCTGCAACCTGAAAGGATAAAGTCTGGGCAAAGGGAAATCACCTGGTTTTTCATACATGCACAAAGTGGCGTGGGACCTACTTCAACAAGGTGTGATTCCCAGCAGTCACAGATGTGAGTTTTTCCTAGGGTGTCCAAGCTCCAGGTAAAGCCTGGAGAGCTCCCAGGGTTAAACTGAGATTCAGACTACAGAGTAGGATTGCCAGGTCGCTCCTGGCCACCAGTGGGGGATGGTGGGGTAGGGTTGCCAGATCCAGGTTGGGAAACATACCTTTAAAGCTCTATACGGCCGGGGACCAGCATACCTTAAGAGACCACCTCTCCCCATATGAGCCCCGGAGGACACTGAGGTCTACGACTCAACATTGTAAGCCGCCCTGAGCCCTACGGGGGAAGGCGGGATATAAATCTGATTAATAAATAATAAATAACATCTTTTAGCAGTCCCTGCCCCCAGGGACGTCTGACTAGCCTCATCCAGGGCCAGAGCTTTTTCAGCCCTGGCCCCCACCTGGTGGAATGAGTTCCCATACAACATCAGGGCCCTGCGGGATCTATTACAGTTCTGCAGGGCCTGCAAGACAGAGCTCTTCCACCGGGCCTTTGGTTGAGGTAGCGAATGTCCCTTTTCCCTCCTGGCTTTCTCCCCTCCAGTGGCCTGGATGTTAACATTGGTACTGCTGAACTGACATCAGAACTAGCTTGTTTGAACAGTATTTTATTGTTTTACTGTTTTAATTGCTATTTAATTGTTGTTTTAATGTTATTGTATTGAGATTGTTGTGAACTGCCCTGAGCCCATCCGCTAGGGTTGCCAACCCCCCCCCCCAGTTTGCCAGAGGTCCCCCCTCTCTCTCCCTTTAAGTGTGTGGAACCCGTGTTTCCTCCCAAGCCCGATCTCCGCTTGAGATCAGGCTTACAGGGAAATGCCAGCTTCATGCACTTAAAAGGGAAATGCAGCTGCTCTTAAAGGGGAAACGCCGGCTCCTGCACTTAAAAGGGAAACGCTGGCTCCTTTAAGTGCAGTGAACTTCCGTTTCTGGAGATCTGGCGCGCGGGCGGGGGGAGGGCAGCGGAAATCCCCAACGTGGCGTCATCATGTCGGGGATGCCCCGCCCCCTCCAGGAACACCCCCAAAGTCCCCCGCTGGGAGTGGAAGAGGGACTTGGCAACCCTACCATCTGCGGGGAGGGTGGTATACCGTATATAAATAACATAAAATAAATAAACTCATGGAGATTTGGGGGTGGAGCCTGGGGAGTCTTGCTCTTGGTTTCAACTTGCTCTTGATTTCATCTTGCTGAGCAATGTGTTATGAGTATGGTCTGTTGTTCTGATAGCTTTTCAGAGCAAGTGCTACACCGGGTAAAAGGAGAGTCTGGTGCTCCACCCCCCATCAATTGTTTGCTTAGCCACTGGAGTGAATGGGGATCATGTAATCCATGCGGCAAAGAAAGTGTAAGTGATTTCTCTCTGAGCATGTGACTTACCTCGTTCTCAATTTATGCAGCTTTTTAATAGCAATAGATGCATTGGCACTAGGGTTGCCAGGTCCCTTCTGGCCACTGGTGAGGGATAGGGGCAGGGTTGCCAGATCCAGGTTGGGAAACTCCTGGAGATTTGGGGATGGAGCCTGGGGAGGACAGGGACCTCAGTGGGGTACAGTGCCACAGAGTGGGGTACAATGCCTCCAGAGCATCAGTGGGGTACAAATGCCACAGAGGTGTGGTACAGTGCCTCCAGAGCATCCATTTTCTTCAGGGGAACTGATCTCTGTAGTCTGGAGATGAGGTGTGATTTGGGGGGGGGGATCCCCAGGTCCCACCTGGAGGCTGGTATCCCTAACTGGCACAAGCTCAAAATGGAAGCTTACCTCCTCGTTCAGAGACACAAGTAGATCCAAGGCTTGGTTCCAAGTCCCTGGCCTAGGTATACTTCCTTCTTGAAAAATCAGCTTCTTTGATCCGTGAAATTATGCCAAAGGGACGGAGGGGGGTTTAAGTTTGTGTTAAAGGTACCTAAGGGTGGATCCACCAAGCTATCCCCATAAGGTTCCCACCTCTGGCCTTGGGATTTCCTAAAGATTTGGGGAGGTGCCTATAGAGGGGGAAGTCTGGGGAGGGATTTCATCTAAACTCTGTGGTATACCCTGGAGTCCACCTTCTAGAGTGGCCATTTACTCCAGGGGGAATGGATATCTGTAGTCTGGAAGTCAACTATAATTGAGCTTCAAGTGAAGTCACTGCATCGTCGGCCTAGTCCTCCTCCTGCCACCAGTAAGTCCCCCCACTGGCCACCTGATCGGCAGTCAGGGGCTGCCCCCAACAGGGGCCTGGCAGCTCGATGGACCAGGCCCCAAATGGAGGTTTGGAATACTGGTTTTGGAGATTAGTTTTTGAGCTGTAAGAAGCAGAGGGATTCTCGGGCAACTGCCTGCATTCAGCTTGGGTCATAAACTGGGTAAGCCTGTCTTAGATTCACATTACAGTGAAAAACATACGACCACATTTCTTGGATTATGCAGACCTGCGGCAATGGAACACATTTCTTGTTTCTGCTTTATATCGAGAAAACACTATTAGATCAAGCGGAAGGAAGAATCCACTAGGGCTGCTTGGTGTCAAGAATTTACAGAGAGCTGTAAATTAATGGCTCTTTTCCAGCTCTTTATTGCTATTTTTAAAAAACATTTAATTATTTGCAACACCTATACCAAAGGAACTGCTGGGATACACAGAGTGGTGTATATTTGGACAAAGTTAGTGAAAAGATCGCCACCTGCTGATGAATAGAGATATACTTTAGGAAGGTTGTTATGTAAAGAAACTATAAACTGCTATGTAAAGAAACTATAAAGAAACATATTCTTTCTAAATAACATCACGAGGAACGTTCAACTGGAAGATAAAGAGATTTTTATTTAAATGACTTGTTACGAGCTTGAAATATTTCTTCCATACAGCAGTAATATAAATGTATAAAAAGCCCTATTTAATAAAACAGAAAATGAATTTCAGCGCAGAGATGGATCTACTTTGGCATTCTGGATAGGGGTTGGGTCTAAGGTCCCCTTCTTTCCTGCCCATGTGACTGTAGTCTTACCCCAGAAGTGAGCCACAAAATGACCTGGAGGCAGTCATTTTCCACTTACCTTCATCTACCTGTAAAATGATGGTAAAAGGAGGGGCCAAAGTTCAGTAGTAAAATGACCAAGTACTGAGCATCTAACTGGCTCCTGTATCTTAGTCACCAGGACTGCAGGATTAAATGCCCTTTCTGCCAAATGGGTGAACCAGACTAGTTTAAGAACATAAGAACATAAGAGACGCTAATGCCGGATCAGGCCAAAGGCCCATCCAATCCAACACTCTGTCACACAGTGGCCAAAAATACCAGGTGCCATCAGGAGGTCCACCAGTGGGGCCAGGACACTAGAAGCCCTCCCACTGTTACTGGGCTGACATATATGCCTATTGAAACACCTGTCATAGAATAGTGCTGTACTATGAAAACAAAAGGAGTCTTGTGGCACCTTAAAGACTAACAGATTTATTGAAGCATAAGTATTCATAGCAAGCTTCATTGGATGCATGAAGTGAAACCTTAGTCAATAGAAATATATACACAGCAGAGAGAGAGAGAAACTGAAAAATCTTCAAGGCAAATTTATCTCACGTGCTTTTCAGTTTTGCTCAGAAATGTCACACACTATGCTTTTTGCATTTCACTCTATAGTTTTCCCCTCTGCCATGTATATATATATATTTATTGAATGAGGTGTCACTTCATGTATGTAATAAAGTGAGCTCTAGCAAACAAGAGTGTATGTCTGTTAGTTTTTAAGATGCCACAAGGCCCCTCTTCGGTTTTGCTGGAAAAGATTAAAACAGCTACACTGCTGGATTTTTTAAATCTCCCTTGCAAAACTGTACAAGTAAATATCTTTCCATTTTGTGAAAACTGAACAGAATGATATAAAGTGAAACTGTATGACAAAGGAAAAGAATTGTGAACCACCCTTTCCTGGGCCAGATTTCTCTTTAGAAACACCTTGTTTTGCTTCACTTTCAAGTTTCCAATAATGTAAAAAATGCCCTTAAAACAGATTCTGAGGTGTTAACTTCCAAAATAATGGACTCCCTAATCCTTCGGGGACATGAAAAGCTCATAACCCTTTTGTTTTCCTCCAAATTTCCACCTTAGTTTCAAAATTATTGTCATTCACAAAGAAAATAACATAATTTCATGACTATTTCTCTTCTACTTTTGAGCCCCTATCCTTCTTTCCCCTTATTAAAAGTATCGCTCAAGAAGTGTCTTGAAATATGGACAGTTCAGAGGGAAGCCATGCTTTGAACCTCTGGGTGACAAACAGAGCTGTGTAACAGACCAAGTTTGCCCTGAAGAAGAAATTGACTGTGGAGAGGAGGAGGATAACTTCCAATGTGCTAATGGTAGGCTTTTGCATTATTCTTTGAAAATATTGTTTCATATAAACTTTGGGGATGCTACAGTATATCTACTGTGTGTGCCACTATGGTCGGTCTGCGCTGAGGCCATCTTCTACAAGAACAAGGGCTTTTCAGTGGTGGCACTGATGCTACTGATCTCCTTTTCGCAAACTATTCACACTTGTCCATTATATTTCCCTTTCTAAGCCTGCCCCAGGTATAGACTATTTGTCCCACCTGTTTTTCAAAATTAGTTGATGTGAGAGAGGGAAATTTGGGAGTCAGGAATGAATACAGAAGTGAGGGACATGGTGAGGGAGGCAGTTGCCTGAAGGACAAACGTCTCTGATATCTTCTACCCACTGTCAGCACACTGCTGACACCCATCTATAAAGTACCTTGACCCTCAAAGCTCACAGCACCTCTTTTGCTAGCACTTAGGTGTCAAACTAAGATATTTGTGTTTACCCAGGCTATTCACTAGACTATTTGGTTGTAGAAAGTGCCATCTAGTCATAGGCAACTTAAGTGACCCCATAGGGTTTTCAAGGTCAGAGGCAAAGAGGAAGTGGGGTAGGCAGACGCGATATCACTACTCGGGGCTCTTTTTGTAGGAGCTCATTAGCATAATGGGCCACACCCAATAGCAGAAACTCATTAGCATATTAGGCCACACCCCGACCGTGCGGCCCATTAGCATATTAGGCCACATTCACAAGCAACGGACAACCCAGAAGACTAAAGATGCATCAGAGTTTATAATTCCCCAATAATTAAACAAATCCTGGAGCAGAAGGCTATGGGAGCCCGTTCACAGGGAGGGCAGGGTAAAAATGCAATAAATAAATAAATAAATATTATAAATGATAGCTAGAAGGAACTTTAACAACCAGTATGCCAGTTTCCGTGTTGTCCGTAGCAAGGAAACAATTGTTAGCAAAAGAGCTGTGGGAAGCCATTCTGAGTTTATGAATACCTTTTTGGTGGATTGGACTGTAAAAAGAATACTGGGAAATTGAGATCAGTTTGATAAAGATATACCTCGAAACGAACGGTAAAACTCAAGAAGTTCGTCCGTTCATCTGGTCATCTTGACGGCACTTCAGTGTCTCGATGATGTCTACCTGCTGAAAAAACAAGAATTAAAACAGCATGGAAGCTTAACAGCAGTATTATCTTTATTTATTCAACTGTATGAACTACTGCAGCAATTCACTGTATGTTAAACTAGAAGAAACCATCAGACATATTAAAATAATCTCCACACATTATTAGTTCGTAGTATGTAAAGACAAAATCCAAATCTCTAAATTATGCTGATTCCTCCTAGGTGTATTATACTCGTTCATTATATACCATATGACCAGGCCTCCCAAAGAGAAATACAGATATATTTTTTAAAAAAGCAATACCAAAATATTACAAAATCACAGATCCTATCAAGCTATCATTGTGGTTGTTTTAATCAAATATATATTATCTGTGTACTCTTCTTTATGAAGAATTTTTTAGCCTTGCTAGAAAAGTATATTTTCTCCCATTGAAAGACCCTGAAGAAACAACAGTCTATGGCCACAAAAAATATGGTTCCCATGTACAGGACCCTTTCACAATTGGCTGCTGCATACATAAAATGATGCTGGGCATACTGTTTTGAGTGGTAGTCCCCTGTATTCAGTATAATAAGGACACTACTGGTCTGGTAATATATTTGCAGCAGGGACCAGTCAGATCTTTCTGGAAATAGAGCAGATATGGAATAACTATTTTTGTTGTTTGATCCTAGTAATCTGGCATTCAGTGGTGTAGCATTTCTTCAACAAGAAATTCATTTTTTTCTGTAACAGGTAATAGACATAGAAAGATCTTTTCCTAGGAACTTGCACAATCTCTTTTCAAGAGCCAGGGTGGTAGAGTGGAAGGAGTGGAAAGAGAGTCACGTTTGGACAAGAGGGACCCAGTGTGAAATCACCCTTCATTCAAAAAATGCACAAAGTGGCTTGGGCCAGTTCCTTTCTCTCAGTCTAGCCAACCTCACAAGGCTGTTGCAAAGCTAAAATTAAGAAGTGAAGAACTGTGTGTACTATTCCCACAGACAGAAGGGAAGGATACACTATGCAGACACTTAACATGCAAGGGAAGCTGTTTACTGACTCACCATAAGACAAGCTTCATAGCGTCAATAGTCCAAATTTAGCTCCAAATTAATCCTCTCACCAAGTGCAATGGCATTTTGATTTTCCCCTTTTAAATAAAGAAGAACTAGAACCAAAAACCATCCACTAATCAATGAAAAGGTGGCTGGAGTGAAAAAGGGGGCTTAGCCTCATATTCAAACCCACCCAAAGACTGCAGTAGGGGAGAAAATGTGTTCCAATGCAGGGGGCAGCTCTCTCAAAGCCATGTGCCTCACTTCAGAAGGTGGGCAGACACAAAGAAGGGCCCGAGAAGAAGATTGCCACATCCTTGACCTCTTGCTTTCACAATGGAACACCTTTTTCATGGCAGTGTAACATTCACCACCTCAATTTTGAGCTAATACTTAAGAAATTAAATGCACTATATTTTTATAGGAACGTAAAAACATAAGAGGCCCCGCACAGCCGATCTCATGCCAGTCACAGTTTCTTTAAGTTCAAAATGTCTCCTGCTACTTTTGTGAGCTCCAGGGCTATTTTTGGGCAGGAACGCACAGGAACGGAATTCCGGCTGGCTCCTGAGTTGGCCACGGCCAGCAAGAACTCATTAGCATAATAGGCCACACCCAACAGCAGAAACTCATTAGGATTGGCTACATTAGGGGTGTGTGGCCTAACATGCAAAGGAGTTCCTGATACAAAAAAAGCCCAGGGTTTTGACAACAAACAAGGTAAACAGAATAAGAAGCAAAAGGTGGGTGTGGCTGGATGACCACACTTTTGGTAACATGGGGGTGCAGCCTAATGGGCTAATGAGCTGTGCTGTCAGGGGTGTGGCCTAATATGCTAATCGGTTTCTGCTGTTGGGTGTGGCCTATTATGCTAATGAGTTCCTGCTGGGCTTTTTCCACAAAAAGAGCCCTGGAGCTCCATTCACAGCAGTGGAGGTACCTTAAGAGTGAATACAACATTTTAATGATACTTACATAGTATTGACATTTGTACATCTTGTACGTTGTGTCACAAAATGTATTAAGCATATTTTTCTAAGGTTGCCCGCTCCGTGTTAGGGAATTCTTGGAGATTTGGGGGTGGAGCTAAGGGAGGGTGGAGTTTAGGAAGGGGAGGGACCTCAGCAGGGATGTAATGCTATAATGTCTGCCCTCCGAAGCCACTGTTTTTTTCACTGGAACTGATCTATGTAATCCGGAGGTCTGTTGTAATTCTTAGTCCCCACCTGGATGTTGGCAGCCCTAATGTTATCCCTTATTTTGCGCAAGCAGTACTTGAAGCTTTGTCTTGATGCTTAGAGCTCTCAAACTGTCTCCAGTTGTTTGCGAGCCAGACATGATTGATTCTTTATGCTTTCCTCAGGAGTCTGCATCAAACAAAGATTGGTGTGTAACACAGACAATGACTGTGGAGATTTCTCTGATGAAGCTAACTGTAATGACACCAAATCCCGCCCGCCCTGTCGTGGTCGCATTGTTGGCATATCAAAAATTGGAAGAAAAGCTGGCCAAGGGTAAGGGCTGGCGAGTCTGCAGAGGAAGGATAGGAAATGTACCAGACAACAAGCAAATGAGAATAACTTTATCTTATATTCTAATAGTGAAGTTGGGATATCTTTGGATACTTAAAACCGGTGATTGGAGCTGTGAACGGACAAGACAGAGCTTTCTACAAACGCAAAAAAGGCCTTTGGTTTCAGAAAAGTGTGAAACCTTTAAAAAAAAAAAACAACACTGGGCTTTAAAAAGCCAAAAATGATAAAAGGAGTGTCTGTAGGTTTAAAAAAACAGATTCCCTCAGAAGCTGTTGCTAGGGAACCATAGTATTCAAAAATTGGTTCTGTCAGTAAAGGGCGGGGGGGGGGGGCTTTCCTGGCCTATTTTAGACTTTGAGGGAGGAATCCTTGGGCCAAGCCTGGCAAGGGTTGCCCGCTCCAGGTTGGGAAATTCCAAGAGATTTTGTGGTGGAATCTGAGGAGGGCAGGGTTTGGGGAAGGGAGGTGCCTCCGCTGGATATAATGCCACAGAGTCCACCCTTCAAAGCAGCCTTTTTCTCCAGGGAGACAGATCTCTGTTCTCTAGTGTTCAGTTATCATGCTGGGAGGTCTTCAGGCCCCACGTAGAGGTTGGCAACTCTAGGCCTGGCAACACCCTCTGGGTGACTTGATACCACCTGACTTGCATGACTCAGCTAGGCTTGGCTGCTTGCTACTGTTCAACAACAGCCACCCTATGAAAGCCAGTGTGGTGCAGTGGTAAGAGCTTCAGAGTAGCGTCTTTCCCCATATGTTCCCCCAAGGGCACTACGGTCGGGGAGTCAACATCTCCTGGAAATTCCAGGCCCCAGGGATGTTAAATTTGCTGTTACTAGAGCCAGGGCATTCTCGGTGGTGGCTCCTACCTGGTGGAAGGAGCTCCCGGAAGAGATCCGGGCCCTGCGGGACCTTTCTCAGTTCCGCAGGGCCTGTAAGATGAAGCTCTTCCGCCAGGCTTTCAAGTAGAAGCCGCCGCCACTATAATTCCACCACCGATATGTATGCAGCATCGCACCACTACCACCAATATGTCATTCCATCTGGGTGTGAGGTGACCCTGGAAGGAGAGGGGATGACAAGTTGCGGGACCAATGCCATTCGACTAAGATCTACCCCATCTTGCACTGACACTTTGTTGTTGTATTATATTGTTTTACTGTTTTAGACTGTTTTATCTTTTTTAATTCTGGCACTTGTGCCTCGTTGTTAGCTGCCCTGAGCCTTCGGGGAGGGCGGGATATAAATCCAAAAATAAAATAAAATAAAAATTAAAAATGCCCATTTAGCTGTGGAAGCTGACTGGATGATTTTGGACCAGTGACATACTTTCAGCATAACCTACCCTAAGAGGGTTGTTGTGCAGATAAAAAGGAGGAGAGAATAATGTAAGCTGCTTTGGTCCCCATGGTGGAGAAAGACTGTACTTTTCCTAGGTGGAGGCTGTGGGGGAAGGGAGCGGAGCCAGGAAGCTGAAGACAGAGGGACAGATAAAGGTAGGCTGGCCATTGGGTGGGAAGGGGATAGGGTTGCCAACTCCGTGCTGTGAAATTCTTGGACATCTGAGGTTTGGAGCCTGGGGAGGGTGCAGTTGGAGGAATGGAAGGAACATCAGACTGGTATAATGCCATAGTCTTCATCCTCCAAACTAGTCATTTCCTCCACAAGAACTACCATTGCCAGGTGAGGGCTAAAGATCACTCAGAATTAACAGGTGACAGAGATCAGTTTCCCTGGAGAAAATGGCTGCTTTGGAGGGTGGAGTCTATGGCACTATACCCTGCTGAGGCTGCTTCCCTCCCCAAACCTCACTGTCCCAAGGCTCTACCCCCAAATTGCCAGGAATTTCCCAATCTGGAGCTGGCAACCCTCATGGGAATTAATTTCTGTAGCTGGGAGATATGTTGTGATTCCTGGAGAGCTGCCACTGTCACTGCTGCTGGGAGGAGGGGAGGAAGCTGGTGGTCAGCTGGGAGCACCACAACCGCTGCTGCCGTGCGGGGCGGGGGGGGGGGAAGCAGGCGGGGGGCTTGGGGGGGGAAGCAGGCGAGAGGCTTGGAGGCTGGTTTGGCAGAAAGAAAGCATGATGGGGTGGGGAGGCAGAAAAACAAAGAGAGTGATGAGGGGACAGGAAGAGAGAGGAAGTGACATGCATGGAGGAGAGAGAGAGATGGGATGGCAGAAGGGAGAAACAGTGTGAGAGAGGTACGGGGAGAGGGGTGGAAGCAAAGGAGGGGGGAATGGGATAGCCACCCCACAAGTTTCTTATGGGTCGGTCCCCACTTGTTAACTTATAATTCTCTTCTGACATCAGATTGCTCATATTTTAATATATTTGCAAAAGAATTCTCTTTTGCAAGAGAATGTACGACACAGGAATTATATCGAATGTTTCCTGTTGACTTTGATTCAGTATATTGGAATGTTGGTCCTTCTTTGAAAAAGCTTCAGTGTGAAATGAGACAGCGGATAGCTAGCAGACTCGTTAGAAAGAATCACTATCTGGACCAGGACGCGTTACTACTGCTTTGAATCTTCAGGCCCCTTTTGAATCTTCGGATTCTCCACTGGGAACATTCCTTTTGAATCATCCAACAGAATACTGGTTGAACTCTTATGGACTCTTTTAAATGGGCACCTTTATTACGTATACAGTAATTTCTTTATGATGTGATTTTGTGTAAACCTTCTCATATATATTTATGGTTTTGAATATAAATAACATTTGGACAAACAGGTTGGTTGTTCTCCATTTTTATTAGCATTAACATTGTACATATATTTTTGGTACACAGTTTTGTTTGTTTTTCTGTGCATACGTAATAGGCCAATGTCTATAGAAAATATTGGTATTGGTTAAGATAATGTAAAATACTGAATGGTTGTTATTTCATGCTCACGGTGTGTGTGTGTGTGTGTGTGTGTGTGTGTGTGTGAAGGTTGGAGGTTTTTAAAAAAATATATATATATTTCTGTTTAGTAAAGGTAAAGGTTCCCTTGCTCAAAAGCCAGTCGAGTCCAACTCTAGGGTTGCGGTGCTCAGCTCCATTTCAAAGCCGAAGAGCCAGCGCTGTCCGAAGACGTTTCCGTGGTCATGTGGCCGGCATGACCAAACACCAAGGCACACGGAACGCTGTTACCTTCCCACCGAAGTGGTACCTATTTATCTACTTGCAATTTCTTGCTTTCGAACTGCTAGGTTGGCAGGAGCTGGAACTAGAGACGGGAGCTCACTCCGTCATGCGGCACACTCGGGTCTCAAACTGCTGAACTACCGACCTTCCACAGCCTGCAGTTCAGCGTCTTAACCACTTGAGCCACCGCAGCTCCCTATGTCTGTTTAGAAACTGCATAATACTTGAATGGTACGATAGGACATCACTGGGAACAAATAAGATTCTAGAAAATGCTTTTGTCCTGTTTTCTTGCAGACTCAACATTCTAGGAATGAGACCAAAGGGTACTCCATTTTACAATGAATTTTATAATGGTTTTTGCAACCGGGAACGTGATAGGAATACAGGGATCTATTATCGTACACCATGGAATGTTGCAGTTATCAATTATAGAGTAAGCCTCTTTGCATAATCTGGGGTTTCATACATGCTTCTGTACTATACTAACTGTTGTAAGTGCCTTTGGGCCAAACTACATATTACGATGAAACGGGGGGGGGGGGGGAGCTGCTTTAGGTTCAACTGTCTTTACATCCTGACATCATGAAGGTGTGGATGTTCGTTTATACACATGCTCAGCTTTATTGTAATATCGTCTTTGTAAGCCCTAAATCACTTGTGGTAAGAATTAACACGGGGTGGGGGGGGAGATTTAAACCAATAACGTCGAACCTTTGATTTCAAAACAAGTAAAAGGTAACTAGTGCATTACATTTTTTAAAAGAGACTGGGGGAAAAAATTAAAAAGTCAATATAGTGTATAAAAAGTGAAATCGCACAAGCACAAAAATATCACCGAAACAGAATCAGAGCATCTTGTCAATAGTTGCAAACTCTTGTTCAAGTGCTCTGCTCTGATGCATATAGTCCATCTTCTATTGCATGTAATTTATATTTTTAAATATATTTTCACTTAAAGACGAATGAAGACAGACGATTCTCATCTGGGGAGTATTCAGACAAGGTGGCTGCAATGAGAAAGATGTTCACAGAGGGAAAACAGGATTTTCAGTCTAGCCTTTCTCTGAAATTCATCCCTACTGAGACTCAGACTAGTACATCAATAGAACTCAGTCCTGGTTTGAGTGCTTCCACAAACACAAACATCAGTCGCTTCTTGGAAGTGTCTAGTGAAAGGGTAAGTTAATATCAAATGAAATCAAGGGGAATGGGTGTATTATTTCAGTGGTTTTGGCATCAGGAACACAAAGACTTCTTTACACAGAGAGTGATTAAAATGTGGAATTCACTGTCAGAGGATGTAGTGATGGCCACAGGAATAAACAGCTTTAAAAAGGGATTCGATAGATTCATGGAGGATAGGTCTATCAGTGGTTACTAGCCATGGTGACTGAGAGGAACCTCCAGAGCCAGGAGGCAACGTTAGGGGAAGGTGTTGGCCTCTATGCCCTGTTGTTGGCTCTCTAAAGAAACTGGTTGGCCACTGTGTGAGACAGGATGCTGGACTAGATGGACCACTAGTCTGATCCAGCAGGGCTCTTCTTACATTCTTACGTAAAGACATTAAAGGTGAGATCTTATGCACACATAACCTGTGAGCAAGTTACACTGAAAACAGTGGAACGTATCCAGGGGTCGTTTCGTAGAAAACGAGCTAGGGGAACTCATTAGCATAACTCATTAGCATATGCCACACACCCTGACATCACCGGAAGTGTGTCATAAGGCCACACCCCCTGACATCACTGGAAGTGTGTCATACGGCCACACACCCCGCCCCCAACGGTGGCCCAGCGGTGGACCTGCAAGGCCAGCGGGAGTGCAAGGAAGCCCCGCGAAGGCCCTCCCTGGCCCCAGGCAGGCAGGGGTGGGGAGAGGCAGGGAGGAAGCAACTTACCCTCCCTCTTCTCCTGCCTCCTCCTGGCTGAATGAGGGCCGGAAGTGGGGCGGCCGGAAGCGGAGGGCGGGGCTTCGTCATGTGCTCTGCCCCCTGTACCTCACCCGGGGGAACTGCGATCCCCCGCAATCCCCCCCCCCCGAAATGACCTCTGAACGTATCCAAGTAAAGACATGTAGGACCAAGCTGTAATTCTGCAGTGTCTTGTAGATATCACAGCTTGGTGGTAAAAAACATTCTTTGTCTGTAGAAAGTCCCATGATCAGTCCCTGGCATTTTCACTCACAGAGAGCTCAGGTCATAGGGGGACAAAATCTAGAAATCAGGGGACAAATCTGAGCCAGGCAAGATGGCCCCATGGTCTGATTCATTTTACACTTATGCCAGCAAATCTTGAGGGAACAATGCAGCAGTTGTAGAGCTTTGCAGCAACCAGATCAAAAAATCTAACTGAAATGTATTAATATAGAAATTTAGAAGATTGCTGTCTTTTTACTGACAAACTTTCTTGCCTTCAACAAGAAGGCTGAAAAAAACAAGTAATGCTTTTTCTGGCATGTGAAGCAATTTACTTGTGAACTTCTCAAAGTTGAAAAATTAATCGTTTTACCTTTGAGGACAGGGATTAAAGGGGGGGTACATCTAGTCATTCAAGGCACTGCTTACTCTAACACACTGTGCTGAACTGTTATAGTTTAATTTGTGGAATCCTGTGGTCATAAATTATAACACAGAGCTGAGCCTATGAGAAACTAGGCCTTCTTGCAGAACTACAGTTCCAAGAATCCCTTGCAGAGAAAGCATTACATAAGAACATAAGGGACGCCAATGTTGGATCAGGCCAAAGGCCCATCCAGTCCAACACTCTGTGTCACACAGTGGCCAGAAATACCAGGTGCCATCAGGAGGTCCACCAGTGGGGCCAGGACATTAGAAGCCCTCCCCCTGTTGACCCCCCCCCCCCAAAGCACTCTATTTGCCAAGGAGTGATGAGGCCAGATGCCATGATCTGAGTTTTTTTGATGTTGAGTTTCAAGCCAACTTTTGTGCTCT
>NW_015172005.1:1808325-1844882 GCF_001447785.1 Gekko japonicus | reverse complement strand
TTTAAGGTGTGGTGCCCAGAACTGCACACAGTATTCCAAATGAGGTCTCACCATTGATTTATATAGGGGCATTATGATATTGGCTGATCTGTTTTCAATACCCTTCCTAATAATCCCCAGCATAGCATTGGCCTTCTTTATTGCAGTCACACACTGTCTTAACATTTTCAGTGAGATGTCTACTACAACTGCAAGATCTCTCTCTTAATCAGTCTTTGCCAGTTCAGACCCCATCAATGTGTATTTATATTTAGGATTTTTGGCTCCAATGTGCATCACCTTGCACTTGGCCACATTGAACCCCATTTGCCATGTTGACGCCCACTCGCCCATCCCTGACAGATCCCTTTGGAGTGCCTCACAATCCACCCTGAACAACTTCGTATCATCCACAAATTGAGCCACTTCACTGCTTACTCCCAACTCCAAATCATTAATGAACAAGTTTAAAAGCAGTGGACCAAGTACTGATCCCTGCGGTACCCCTGCGGTACCCCACTGCTTACCACCTTCCACTGAGAAAATTGCCCATTTATACTCACTCTCTATTAATTAGCCAGTTTTTGATTTTTGAGCTTACTTAGGAGCCTTTGATAAGGAACTTTATCAAAAGCTTTCTGGAAGTCAAAGTAAACAATATCTATTGGGTCCCCCTTGTCCACATGTTTGTTCACCCCCTCAAAGAACATTAACAGGTTAGTGAGACAAGATCTTCCCTTACAGAAACCGTGCTGAGTCTGCCTCAATGGGTTTTGTTCATCTATGTGCCTACTAATTCTTTCCTTAATAATGGTTTCCACCAATTTACCCGGTATCGACGTCAGACTGACTGGCCTGTAATTTCCCAGATCTCCTCTGGAACCCTTTTTAAAGATGGGATTGACATTAGCTACCTTCCAGTCCTCAGGAATGGAGGCAGATTTTAAGGAAAGATTACATATTTTTGTCAGGAGATCCACAAGTTCACATTTGAGTTCTTTCAGAACTCTCGGATGTATGCCATCTGGGCCTGGTGGTTGACAGTTAAAGTAGCTGATGTCTATAATATGCATATGTAAGTTTCCCGACCTGGGTGGCCCAGGCTAGCCCAATCTCATCAGATCTCAGGAGCTAACATGGTCAGCCTTGGTTAGTATTTGGATGGGAGGCCACCAAGGAAGTCCAGGGTTGCTATGCTGAGGAAGGCAATAGCAAAAACCACTTCTGAACATCTCTTGCCTTGAAAACCCTAGGGGGTTGCCATAAGTTAGCTGGAAATTGATGGCACTTTACACACACCCAAGTGCTGTCAAGTCACTACTGTACTGGCTTATGGTGACCCCAGCAGGAGGCTTTTAAAGCAAGTGAGAAGCAAAGGTGATTTGCCATTGCCTTCCTCTGCAGTCTCCCTCGGTGGTCTCCCATCCAAGTACCAACCCTGCTTAGCTTCCGAGATCTGATGAGATCAGGCTATATACCATGCCACCTTCCCGCCCATCTATAATATAGACAACATGAATATTATAGTCATAGAATCATAGAATGTTAGAGTTGGAAGGGACCTTACAGGTCATCTAGTCCAACCCCCTGCACTCTGCAGGAGCATAGCTGAGAGATAGCTGAAACACTCTTGTGTGAATGTTGGCAGAGTCTCCAGCCCTTCCTTTTCTTGTTAGAAGAAGGATGTAAGAATAATCCCTTCATTCGACATTACAGGAGCAAACCTTTCTATACCTGAAAGGAACCATAGAAGTGGGAACGTACATAATGCGAAACCGTGACGTTCGGCTGACTGACACGTTCCTTGAGGATTTAAAAAATCTGCCCAGCAACTACGACATGGGAGAATATTTTAGATTTCTGGAAACATACGGAACTCACTATACAGAAAAGGGAAAGGTCGGGGGAATATATGAACTACTGTATGTCCTGGACAAGCGGAATATGAGAGAGGAAGGTATGGGCTCCGAATTCAAGGGCCCTCTTTTCCCTACTAATCGGGTTCTGCCGCAGTGCAGCCAAAGTTATTAACCGAACACTGTGTCCCTCTGGAAGCTTCTGTTGCCTTTGACCACAACCTCATGTTCCTTTGATGGCCTCACTGGGAAAATGGCTATACGTTTTGCATATCGATTCATTTGATTTAGCCTGGAGAGGAGACAACTGAGAGGTGATATGATAACCATCTTCAATTACCTGAAGGGCTGTCATATAGAGGATGGTGTGGAGTTGTTTTTTGGTTGCCCCAGAAGGTCGGACCAGAACCAGTGGGTTGAAATTAAATCAGAAGAGTTTTCAGCTAAACATTAGGAAGAAGTTCCTGACAGAGCGGATCCTCAGTGGAACAGGCTTCCTCGGGAGGTGGTGGACTCTCCTTTGGAGGTTTTCAAACAGAGACTAGATGCCCATCTGACAGCAATGTGGATTATGTGAATTTAGGCAGATCACAAAAGGGAGGGCAGGAAGGGTTGCATCAGTGCTCAGTTCTTGTGGCCCTCTCTTACATGCCCAGGGAAATGCTGATCGCCACTTTGGGGTCAGGAAGCAATTTTTCTCCAGGCCAGTTTGGTTGGAGATCCTGGAGGGTTTTGTGGCATCTTCTGGGCATGGAACAGGGGTCCCTGGGGGTGTGGAGATGGAGGTATTTGTGAATGTCCTGCCTTGTGCAGGGGGTTGGACTAGATGGCCCTGGAGGTTCCTTCCAACTCTCCGATTGGATTTATAATCTGCCATTTCCCCAAGGAATTTAGTTCCCAGCACGTGTACCCAGGTTTAGGCTGAGAGAAAAGCCCCTGCAGCTGGGTGCAACTCTCCCTCTCTGTATAAGAATTACCCTACCTGATGGGCTGATCAAATCTGTATTTATCAAAGTATTCCTGGCTCCAGGCAGCAAATTCTGCAGATGTGTTATATCCAAAGAGCCCCCTGGGCTGGACAGATTCATGGAGATGTGATTCCTATGCAGTTCCCATAAGTTTGTGGAGTAAAAACTGGATGAAGGCTAGCCGGTGAGGTCCACGGCTTGAGCGGGAAGTTAAACCCAGTTCCCCTAGTCCAAATGTAAAATATTATATCTACTGGTGGAGAGTGCTGTCAAGTCACAGTCAACTTCTGGCAACCCTGTAGGATTTTCAAGGCAAGAGACACTGAGAGGTGGGTTGTCTCTGCGTAGCAACCCTAAGCTTCCCATCCAAGTACTAAACAGGGTCACCAAGATCTGATGATATTGGGCTAGCCCAGGACATTTGCTAACTCAATAAATGCTTGTTTTTTGGGGTTGGGGTTTTTGGGAGGTTTGGGGGTGCAACTTTTAGCCCTATTGATTGACCAACAAATTCAGTAGCTAGAGTTTCTACTTTTGATGTGAAGCTAGAATTTTCATTGTAGTAATATTTGCCTTGTTTAACTTTTCCTGTTCCGAATCACGCAGGGATAAAAGCAGATAGACTCCGTATATCTTTGCGAAGCATCTTAGGAACAGGAGGGATGCAATTTCAATGAAAACTCTTTTGGTGCTTCATGGTTCAGGAAATTTGGTATTCCACATTCCCACTTCTCTGATCTTGTCTGTTCTACCTTTGTTTACAGGAGTCACAGTAGAGAATGTAAAGGCCTGCCTGGGATATGATGACATGGTCCGTTTTGCAATGCAAAGTTCTCTTTTGTTCGAACATAAAAACTGTACAAAGGAGATTTTTTTAAAAGGTGTGTATTTTCAAAGAGCATAGATATTTTAGTTTCCTTTATAGCTTGCCATTTCAGAGGCAGACCAAAGTAGCCAATGAAACCAAGATGCAATTTTACAATTTAAAAATTTAGAATATGGGACTGGAGGTGACACCAGTGCGAGGGTGGCCAGCATAGCGTGCCATAGCAAGGAGGGTGGGGGCCATTGGTCCATCGCCACTCATTGCAGAGGCAGCAGAAACAGCTGGGCACAGATGCAGGCAGTAGGCAACTTAAAGGAGCACTTTCACACATGCTGAATATGGTACTTTCAGTCCACTTTAAATGCATTTTAGCAAGCGTTTGCAAGGGGATCTTGCCATTTCACACAGTAAAATCCAGTTGCAGTGTGCATCAAAGTGGACTGAAAGTGCATTATTTAGCATATGAGAACTCAGCTATCTGGCAAGCGGCCCCTTGGCGTAGTGGTTTAGAACACTGACTTTAATGTGGGAGAATGGAGTTTGATTCCCCACTCCTCCACATGCAGCTGCTGGTGTGACCTTGGGTCAGTGACAAGTTTTTTTCAGAGCTGTTCTCTCAGGAGCAGTTCTCGAAAGAGCTCTCTCAGCCCTACCTACCTCACAGGGTGTCTGTTGTGGGGAAGGGAAAGGAGATTGTAAACTGCTCTGAAACTCCTTCGGGTAGTGAAGGGCGGGGTATAAATCCAGTATCATCATCATCTTCTTTTTGGCCCTGCCTGGGCATATGTTTTATCCTCACACCCTCTCTCCTTACCAAAGTCCGGCCCCTTAGGTGATAGGGGAACTGCCCCAACTAGCCACCAACATCCCAGACACCCAGTGCATGGCCGTTCTCTAGCTACAGGGGCTCCCTCCTTCTGTCTCTGCACCCCACTGGTTTGGAACTCTGCCAAGAGGGTCTCCACCTGCCCTAGCAACTTCAGGGTCATCTTGATTCAGGCGGTGGGCTCGTCCTACCACAGGATACATAATAATCATATGTTGATAAGTGATAGTAATTGCATGGGCTTTGTTTTGGACTTTAACTCTGCTAGCTTTGGTGCCCAAGTTGCTTGAATGTACCCCTAGCTCAAGATCAACATCACATAGAAGTCAGTGTTCACCAGAGATGCTTGGAGAGCCAGCTCCTTCAGAAATTGGGAGACTGTCCCTACAGAAGAAGAAGAAGAAGAAAAAGAAAAAGAGATTGGATTTATGCCCCACCCTTCACTACCCAAAGGTGTCTCAGAGCAGCTTACAAACTCCTTTCCCTTCCCCTCCCCACAACAGACACCCTGTGAGGTAGGTGGGGCTGAGAGAGCTCTGACAGAAACTACTCTTTTTTCAAGAACAGCTGTGCCTGAGTTATGCCCAAGGTCATGCAGCCAGGTGCAAGTGGAGGAGTGAGGAATCAAACCCGGTTCTCCCAGATTAGAGTCCGCGCACTTAACCACTACACCAAACAGGGTCTCTGGGATGATAGAGTTGCCAACATCCAGGTGGTGGCTAGAGATCTCTTGGGATCACAACTGATATCCAGTTGACGGAGGTCAGTTCAGCTGGAGAAAATGGCTGCCTTGGAAGGTGGACTCTGTGGCACTATATCCCATTGAAGTCCCTCCCCTCCTCAAACCCCATCCACCTCAAGCCCCCCCCCCAAAAAAAATCTGTAACCCAAAGCTGTCAAACCTATGGATGTTGTTCTGTTTCTGATTAGAGGAGCACATGGTGGATGCTGTCTCATGACACCCATGCTCTGTTGCCTCCTCCAAGGCCCTTTTTTGGAGGATGCTGATGGTTCTTTTTAATGTCATAAACCCTGTTGCTTTGCCAAGACTTATTTTTTATGGATCTTATATCTGTCTGGGGTTTTTTAACGTTCCATACTATGTTTTTATTGGCTGTGGAATGCTGAATATTGTCCACAATATGAATTTGTTCATCATCAAGGTGCCTCAGGACTGTTTGTTATTTTGGCTACAGCAGACTAACATGGGATATCACTTCCAAAATGTATTATACTTTGTGAGCAGCTTTGGGGGGGGGGAGTGGAGGGGCTATTTGCCAAAGAGGCAAGATAAAAATGTTTTAATTGATGAACAAATTGGGTGAATTGTGCCATGCTCATAAAATAAGCCTTTATCCCAAGTGCAGGTGAAATAGCAAAATCAAGTGACTCTGCAGTTTATCAGTCACCTCCCCCTCCCCCCACTGGCCTGTTGGTTTGAGGAAATCAGGCTGTAGTGAGCCAGTGCTTTTCTAATTCCTGTTTCTGTCCTCTACAGTGAACAACTCAACTGGACGAGCCATTATCCACAGTGTGATCGCTCGAGTTCAAGGAGGGATGAGTGTTATCTTAGCAGAGCTGGAGGAAAAGTTATCAAGAGGTGCCAAGCTTGTCAATGCAAAGGACTTCATACGGTGGGCTGCTACCCTCACCAAAGCTCCAGCCCTCATAGACTATATAGTAAGAGGATTTTCTTCTTGAACTTATGTTCCTATGAATAGGTTGGAGATGGACAGAGAGTTGTAGAATTGTTGGTTTGTTTACTTCACATATAAGGATGTGTCACAGGCAACTAAGATCAAGATTAGGGATGGGCACGAACCTGCTCAAACTCAATTTGTGATGAATTTGGGCAATTCATGATTTGCAAACTGAAGTCTGTGGCAGGTCAACTGGCACAAACTTTCCACAAACGTTCAAGCAGTTTGTGGAGGTTTGTGCTGGTTTGTGAATGGATACATTTCTAGACAGACTGTATCCACTCAAACAAAATATTTACCAAACTTCAAAGCGACAGGGGGTGGAATTCTCCAGCCTTGGAAACACATGCCAGTTTCAAACTAGTCAAGTCAGTTTCACCTTCCCTTGTGTTCAGTTTCCTATTTTCTTGCACAGAGCTTGCAAAATCCCAACCCCTTACTTGGATTTGTGATTCTGTTCTTTGAGATCAGTCCTTTTAAGCTTGTGATAACAGTGGCACTGGGTTATGCTGGGCACTCTGTATATTGTACTGGTTCTGCTGGGCTTGCAAATGCCCCCCCAGCTTGAATTGTGATTGAGCTGGCATTGCCACATTGGCACTGGGTTCTGCTGGCCACTCTGTGATTGCACTGGTACTGCTGGGCACTCTGTATATTGTACTGGTTCTGCTGGACTCCCCCCAGCTTGGATTATGATTGAGCTGGCATTGCCACATTGGCACTGGGTTCTGCTGGGCACAAGTAAATTGCACTGGTTTGCCGGGCTTGCAACCCCCCCCCCCGGCTTGGATTGTGGCTCTGTGCTTGACATCAGTCCCATTGAGCTAGCATTGCCACAATGGCACTGAGTTCTGCTGAGCACTTTCTACTGGGCTTGCAAAAATATCCCCACCTTCAGTTTCTTCTGTAGAGATTCTCTGGTTTGACTTTAATCCTGATTGGGTTTGCACTGCCACTGGGGCACTGGTTCTGCTGGGCACACTGCACTGGTTCTGCTGGGCTTGTAAAAGTGCCCCTCACCTTCAGTTTCTACTGCAGAGATTCTCTGGGATGTTGATTCTGTTCTGCTTGGCTTCTATCACCCGTGCTTTTTTGCTGTTTTTTTCCTCCATTGCAAACTTGAACCATGTACATTCAATCCTCACCAGACTTGGGGGGGCAGATAGAGGACAGTCAGCTGGAGATCCCCTGTGAGTCTGGTGTCTCTAGATTGCTGGCAGGCCATTCTACCACATCACAAATGTCACAAACTGAACCTGTTTGTTTAGCTCTTGAAAGTACATGACTGTTTGTGGCTCATGAACCAGGCGTGCCATGAATCACAAACTGAAATGAACCACATTTTTCTGGTTCATGCCCATCCCTAGATAATTCATACCATAGTATTTCCCACTACTATGTATGCATGTGAAAGCTGGACAATGAAGAAAGCTGACTGGAAGAAAGTTTATTCATTTGAAATGTGGTGTTGGAGGAGATTTTTATGGATACCATGGACCACCAAAAAGACAAATAAGTGGGTTCTAGATCAAATCAAGTCTGACCTCTCCCTAGAAGCTAAAATGACTTCTGAAGCTGTTGTACTTTGGTTTCATTATGAGAAGACAAGAGTCACAGGAAAAGACAATCATACTAGGAAAAGCTGAAGGCAACAGGAACAGATGAGAGATTGATTCAATGAAGGAAGCTACAGCCCTCATTTTGCAAGACCTGGACAAGGCTGTTAACAATAAGATGCTTTGGAGGTCATCAATGCATAGAGTCAACATAAATCAGATATGATTTGATGGCACTTAACACAGACAACACACATAGCCTGCCTTTCTCACTGAGTCTTGTGGCAGATTACAAAATATAAACACAATCCAGTCAGACATTATAAGACATCCAGTAAGCTATGCAAGTGTTCTTTCCCCCTCTCTCTCCAAAACAGACATACTTCAGTGTGATTTTTCAATCTTTAGGGCCTTTCCGAGTGATAAATTTAAATGTATAAGTGCAATTTGCTTGTGAAGGACCCAGATGTTTTCCCTGCAGGGAGTGTTTTGATTTCAGAGGTTGTCAGAGACTCCAATACTTGAACTGAGTCTGGGGCCTCTGAATTGCCATGGAATATGCAGGCTGTATAGTAAACTCTTGATATAAATTATTCTGGTCTCCGGTTGAAACCAAGAGACAAGTCGAAGGATGGAACCTTCTGCAAAAACCATCTGTTCCTCCAAGCTATACAGTGATTGCACATTCTTAGAGGTGTCCTGCTTCCAAGCAATGGCATCTTCCCATGAAATCACAACATAATCCAGACTACTGTCAACCAAAAGTGGCTGTCCTTTGTCATCCTACTCTCACTTCCGGGCTCTTTTTGTAGCAGGGACTCCTTTGCATATTAAGCGACACCCCCCCTAATGTAGCCAATCCTCCAAGAGCTTACAGAGCTCTTTTCGCATGGACTGCTGTAAGCTCTCGGAAGACTGGCTACATGAGGGGTGTGTCGCCTAATATGCAGAGGAGTTCCTGCTACAAAAAGAGCCCTGCGGGTGACCTGAGCATCTACACTATTGTCCCTTGGGGCTGAGTTGTCCCAGACCAGAGTCTCCCAAGCTTCTGTTGACTTTCCACTGGGGACTAGTTCAAACGAGACAAAAGTAGCAAGGGTTGCTGGAGAGTGAAACATGTTCTAAGTGTCCATGTACCAATACTAGAAGCCTCCAAGTCAAGTTGGGAGAACCGGAGTGCTTGGTGCTAAATGACAATTTGGATACAGTGAGTATCTAAGAAACATAGTGAAATGGAGGAAATCAATGGGATAGGGTGAGACCTGAGTATAAGCCCTTTAAGCGGACAGGGAGGGATGGTTAGGGGAGGTGTATGGTATGGTATGGTATGGTATTGCTATGGTATGGTATGGTATTGCTATGCTATGCTATGCTATGGTATGCTATGGTATGGTATGGTATGCTATGCTATGCTATGCTACGCTACGCTATGCTACGCTACGCTATGCTACGCTATAGTATGCTATGCTACGCTATAGTATGCTATGCTACGCTATAGTATGCTATGCTATGCTATGCTATGCTATGCTATGCTATGCTATACCAAAGAAAGTTAGAAAATACTGGGGAGATGAACTTCACAACAGAAGCACCATGGGTAAAGATGTTGGGACCAGTGTTCCCTCTAAGCTGAGTTAGTGTGAGCTAGCTCACAGTTTTTTAGCCTCCAGCTCACACATTTTTGTTTTAGCTCAGGAAAGATGGCTCCAGAGCAAACTAATTTTATGCAGCAGCCAAACTACCTGCTCACAACTTTAATGCCAGCAGCTCACAAAGTAGAATTTCTGCTCACAGGACTCCACAGCTTAGAGGGAACATTGGTTGGGACCTAAGGGTTACTTAAAAGAGGGGGTGTACTATCACCCACCTGGACAAAATGTTGAGGCTGATCTCAAGATGAAGAAGGAAATAAGGGAGGTGACTAAAGCAGATAATGTTGTGATACTGGGTGACTTATCTACCTTAGCATTGAGTGGGTGAACATGTACTCAAGTCATGCTGTAAAAATGAGATTCCCAGACATCATAAATGACTGTGCACTAGAACAGTTGGTCACAAAGACAACCAGAGGGGTAGTGATCTTGGACTAAGTTCTGAGCAGGGTTCAACACTTGGTGCAAGATGTAGATGTTGGTCGAATCTGCATTTGCATTTTTAAATAAGTTTAATGCTGCTGTGACGCCGCCTTTCTCTATGCTTGTTTGAACGTTGTTTGGAGAAGATTCTTTTAAAGCAGTGGGGAGGCGCAATGACAGTGGAGCCACCACGAGAAGGTGATAAACATATGTGGATGTGCAAAAGTATGCTAGCACTGTTGAGGTGTGAAAACAAAACCAAATGTAGACAGCTTTTTTGAAGATGGAGTCAGAAAGCTGGGACACCAGTGGGAAAGACAAATGCAGATTCGACCATTGTTGCACCCACTGGGAGCAGTGACCACAACACTGTTAAGTTCAGAATTTGTGTCAGTGGAAAGTTACTCCTTAAGTCCAAAACTAACATTTGATTTCAAAAGAGAGAACTTTACAAAAATGAGGAGACTGATTAAAAAGGTTTATAAGATTATGCATGGGATAGAGCAGGTAGAGAAAGAGGTACTTTTCTCCCTTTCTCACAATACAAGAACTCGTGGGCACTCAATGAAATTGCTGAGCAGTCGGGTTAGAACACATAAAAGGAAGTACTTCTTTACCAAAGAGTGATTCACACATGGAATTCACTGCCACAGGAAGTGGTAGTGGCTACAAGCATGGACAGCTTCAAAAGGGAATTAGATAAGCATATGGAGCAGAGGTCCATCAGTGGCTATTAGCCACAAGGTATAGATAGGGACTCTGGGGCAAGTGATGCTCTGTCTTCTTGGTGCTTGGGAGGGGGTCAACAGTGGGAGGGCTTCTAATGTCCTGGCCCCACTGGTGGACCTCCTGATGGCACCTGGTATTCTTGGCCACTGTGTGACCGAGTGTTGGGCTGGATGGGCCTTTGGCCTGATCCAACATTGGCGTCTCTTATGAAAGAAGATAAAAAGGAAACACAAGAGAGTCTAATTCCTAGAAGATGTTTTGAAGCTGTTTAAAACCACACTAATTGAAGCCCAGACAGAATGCATTCCCCAGTATAGGAAGGGTGCCGACAAGTCTAAAAGGTTGCCTGCATGGTTAGCCACCCAAGTGAAGGAAGCCATAAAAGACAAAAAGGGTTCTTTTAAAAAACGGAAGGTCTTCCCTAGTGAAGTGAACAGAAGGGAGCAGCACAGGGTCTAGCAAAAATCTACTGTCCACTCTGACAGGGTCTCAGGTGTAGTTCTGTCATGTCAGTTACTTCCTGATGCTGGAGATTCTGGGGATTGAACCTGGGACTTTGCACCATACAAAGCAGATGCTGTACCACTGACCCACAGGACTGTTACAAGGATACTAAAATAATGCATGTGAAGTACATTGAACACTGAAAGCATTATATAAATGGCAGTAGTATTCTATTAATCAGAATATTTATCTGTGGAAGTTAAGTATAAGGGAAAGGTGCACTGGGTAACTTCTTTATATTAGGATGTCGAGACAGTTTTGGCCACACTTACATGAAGAATTGAACAACCGTAACAAATTATTGCAGAAATAAGTTAAGTGTTTTGTTTCTTTACAGCCACATCCAATCTATACTCTCGTACCTGTGAAGATGCCCAATGCCCATACAAAGAAACAAAATCTGGAGCAAGCCGTGGAGGACTATGTTGCTGAATACAATGTGTGCAAATGCCAGCCCTGCCCAAACGGAGGGACTGTGATACTGGTGAACGGAGAGTGCATTTGTGCGTGTTCACCCTATTTTAAAGGAATGGCCTGCCAGATACCCAAATATGAGCAAATAACAGGTCAGCAGCAGTTCAAGAATTTAGAACTTAAGTAAGGATTCTTTGGGATATAAAGAATATAGGAGGCTGCTTTCTGTGGAGTGAAACCATTGGTTTGTCTACGTCTGTGTTGACTTTTCTAGCCAAGTTCATTCAAAGTACCATTAAGCCTGTTCCTAGACTTCTGATTTCAGGTGGGGGAAATGTATGATTGACTGTTCCAACATATTTTTTCATAAAGCTTCCTGTGCACAGGAAACCAGTTGTCACAAAGAAGAGTTCAAGCAAAGCTTTATTTGTGCTGTATATTGTTATATTTTTTTAGTGATCTTCACCCCTGTCTGAAGTCTGGAATGGTGCAGTCTTGGAACAGTTTTTACCAATTGCTGTTTTGTGGAAGTTAGACTGGCAGGCAGCAGGTCTACGTGGTGAAACAGCTCGGAGGCATCCAAACAATGTTGGAGTTTTAATTTTCATGGAGACTCTTGTCTTCAAATCCTTCTTACCTTGTTACTGGTTACCCTTAGCTTAGCAGGAAATACAGCATTAGCTCCCTCCACCACCAGCATAGTCACCTGACCACCAGAACAAAGCCACTCCCCCATCCACTGCATAGATATGGAAGATGTACCATGCTGGCACTGCTGTTCTACAGCGATTAGTATGAAAACAGTGCTCGAGTCCATTTCCCACACACACACACACACATATTTCCAAGGTGACATAATTATGTATAAGAGCTAGATTTGAATCCAAAAGCACCTTAAGAGGCCAAGAAAATTTCCAGAGTATAAGCTTTCAAGAGCCCAATCTCCCTTTGTCAGAGGCAAATAATTACGTACAGTCAGATTATTGAATCTGAATTTTCTAAGAGCCTGAGAGCGAAACTACAAATTCGGCAGAGGTCAGAGACTGGACACTTGGGTCTGGGCCAAATGGCACAGATGGAAAGCAGCAGAGTTCGAAGCAAGAGAGACGGATTTCTTGATGTGTATTTTCTGTGTGGTTGGGGGGAAAGCAGTTTAGGAATAAAGTAGGAAAACAGCGGATGGAGGGAAGTATTCTGCACCCTTCTGTTGCCTCCAGCTCTTCAAATTATCTGTGCACTACATTTTCATCCTGCCCTTCCTCTAAGTGGCTTAGGAAGCATACATAGTTCTACCCATCTAAAAATTACCTGCACAACAATTGTGAGGTAGGTTAGGAAGAGAGAGATGCTCAACTGCACCAAGCACTCCATGAGATACTGAGGATTTGAGCCTAGGTCTCCCAGATCTAGCCTATCAGTCCAACCACTGTACCACACTGGCTTTCATTCAGCCGCCCTCCTCTCCACCCACTTTGCAGCCAGTCCGTGCAGACCCCGATCTGCTGTAGCTCTGCCTTCCGAGGTATGCAAAGTACCTGTTGAATGGGCATTTGAGCTTACAGGACTGAAGTGGTTCATTTCACCATTATTACAGCTGCCATTCAAGCACTGTGAAAATCCTGCTGTAGAAACTAATAAACAGTTGCAATCTGATCTTCATACAGCACAGACATTCACTGACGGAGGCTGGAGCTGCTGGTCTAGCTGGTCCCCTTGTGTGCAAGGAGAACGCACTCGGACACGGGAATGTAATAATCCAGCACCTAAATCAAGGGGCAGGCACTGTGAAGGCGCTGCCTTAGAAAGACGACGCTGCACCTAGGTAATCTGTCAAGAACAGGTTTGTAGCTATTCAGACTGTGAGGAGGAAATAATGGATGGTTGCCCGTAACTTTGGGAGAATCATGTGGTTTAAATAACAGAAGGCTAAAACTGCAATTTCCAGAGTCTATTAATTAAAAAAAAGAGTGGGGAATACCACTGGCTCTCACAGGGACTTCCCTCATCACACCTCTGTGTCTCCTCTATAAGCCTTTAATTCCCATTGTTGTTGTTCAGTCGCACAGTCGAGTCCGACTCTTCGCAACCCCATGGACCACATCACGCCAGGCCCTCCTGTCGTCCATTGTGCTTCGGAGTTTCTTTAATCTCATGTTTGTTGCATCTATGACACTGTCTAACCATCTCATCCTTTGCCGTCCCCGTCTTCTTTGACCTTCAATCTTTCCCAGCATCAGGGTCTTCTCCAGTGAGTGCTCCCTTCTCATTTGGTGGCCAAAGAATTTTTTTTTTTATCAATAAATTTTATTAAGAATTTTATACAAACAGAAAATAAATCCAACAGGAAAGTCCAAATACAAAGCAAGGGTATTGCAAGAAACCACATTTCTCTAACCTTACAAAATAACAGTTTTTAGTTATATAGCAACAATTTGTATTTAGCATTACTAAGATTTTCCCCGTCAAATTTGTCTATATTGATCTTGTCCAAAAAAGGATACCAAGCATGAAGTAGGCTCATCAATTCACATTCTGTTTGGGTTTCTGAGTGAAACGTATTAAAATTCTCTAACAGGAATAAATCCCACACTTTATGAAGCCAGTGTTGTATACTTGGAGGGTTCGGATCTTTCCAATGCTTGGCAATCGCTATCTTTGCCGCCGTGAGTAGAGTACCCACCAACTTTCTACTAGTAAATGAGAACCCATCTGCAGGCCATAAATTCAATAAAATTAAGGCTGGGTCCCATGGAACCTCATAACCAGTTAACTCCTTAACCTTTCTAATGACTAGTAACCAAAATTTCTCAATACTTTTGCACTCCCACTAGCAATGATAGTACGTCGCTTTTTCTCCACATTGTTTCCAGCACAAGGGTTTCATTTGAGGAATCATGTGTGTTAGTCTGGCTGGGGTAAGGTACCATCGGGTGAGAACTTTCATATTAGCTTCAAAAACATAGATGGAGTTGGAAAGTTTAGTCTGGGATTTCCAGATTCGATCCCACTGATCCTCTGTAATCTGTCTATCTAGATCTATTGCCCAGGCTTGTTGGTAGTTTAGTGAGGATTTCAGCAGAGGGGCTTGAAGCATTTTATATAGTGGCCAAAGTATTTGAGCTTCAGTTTCATTATCTGGCCTTCCAGGGAACAGTCAGGGTTGATTTCTTTTAGGATTAATTCCCATACAATTTGCTTAAATGGAATAAAGCCTTGTGGTTCCAGGCTATTGAAATACTTATATGAAAATTGAAACAGGCAATGAGTTCATCTAATTTAGGGTTTGGTTTTGTTCTTTAAATTCTAACTGGCAGTGGCTTCCCAGCTTCTCAAGCAGAGAAAGGCATTTCTCTGTACCCTTAGAAGCATTAACTGGGATTGAACCTGGAAGCTCGTGCATGCAAGGTGTGTGCTTCACCTAGGGTTCCTGGAGAAACCTGAAGGTCTCCTGGAATTATAAGTGATGTCCAGACAGAGATCAGTTCCCCTGAAGAAAATGGTAGCTTTGGAGGGTGGACTGTATAGAACAATACCCTAGTCGAAGAGGTAGATTTGAGTCCAGTAGCACCTTAGAAGCCAACAAGATTTTCAGGGTCCAACCTTTCAAGAGTCAAAGCTCCCTTCCTCAGATACGAAGGTAAGTTGGTACCTGGTGCAGGGATCTTTGGCTCTCAAAACATTCATACCCCCCAAATCTTGTTGGTCTCTGAGATGTTAGTGGACTTGAATCAAGCTCTTCAACTGCCGACCAATATGGCTGTCCTCCATAAAGCTGCTTTTCCTTAGAAGCAGCAGCTGCTGTGGTTTAAATGCACATGTTTGCATGCATAGTATTGCTCAGTCCCCAGTAAGCTGCCGTTGAAGGCAGTGGAAGCACTAGGACTTCAGAAGCAACTAACATTTGCTGCATTTTTGCCCATTGCAGCTCGTCCTAGAAACCTCAAGCTGAGCTTTGCCTTGATCCTCTGAAAGCCACAGGTGGAGAGCATCAATGCATTTTCAGCCACAAACCTAGAGGGGCAAGAACGGAGGTGCCTTACACCTGCCCTCCTCATACTGCGGATTCTCCAGCCATTGATCTGCTTTTTTATGTCTTCTGACAGGTGTCTGATTAGACAGCGGATACAGCCTGAATACCACGCAGATCTGCAGACTGAGCTTCCGGCTCTCAAAGGGATCCAGAAGATAACCCAGATGCTTTCTGAATTGTAGAACTTCAGTAATTGTTAATAAACTAAAAAAAAAAAAAACAACCCTGAAAATAAATTTAAGCTGATAACTTGCTGGGTGAGATCCATTTGTGTTGTTTATTTGCTAAATGTGAATTCCACCAAGGAGCTCAGAACAGGGTTTTGTTCTTCCTTGAATGTTTTAGAAGGGTTAGGAGTAGAAGGCTTGTCCAAATGTACCCTGTGGGGTTCTTGGAATGAACCTGGTTTTCCTTAATTCAAGCATCTGTCTTACCAGAGCAGGATACACCATTAAAAATGGCAGCCTAGTGTTAAGTTTCCTTTCCACAAGAAGAGTTGGTTTTATACCCTGCCCTTCACTACCTGAAGGAGTCTCCAAGTGGCTTCCGATTGCCTTCCCGTCCTCTCCCCACCCACAACAGTCACACTGTGAGCCAGTTTGGTGTAGTGGTTAAGTGCACGGACTCTAATCTGGGAGAACTGGGTTTGATTCCCCACTCCTCCACTTGCACCTGCTGGATGACCTTGAGCAAGTCACAGTTCTGGCACAGCTGTTCTTGAAAAAGAGCAGTTTCTGTCAGAGCTCTCTCAGACCCACCTACCTCACAGGGTATCTGTTGTGGGGAGGGGAAGGGAAAGGAGTTTGTAAGCCGCTCTGAGATTCCTTTGGGTAGTGAAGGGAAGGGTATAAATCCAATCTCTTCTTCTTCTAGGTGGGGCTGAGAGAGGTCTGAGAGAACTGTGACTGACCCAAGGTCACCCCACTGGCTACATGTGGAGGAGTGGGGAATCAAACCTGGTTGTCCAGATTCGAGTTCGCTGCTCTTAACCACTACCCCAAACTGGCTCTCAGAAGTTCAGCTTACCTAATGTTCTGACGTCGTCATTATCTGCCTTTAACTGTGGTCAGCCAATGATGTTGAGTGTAGGTGGGGAATTTTTGATTGAAAGAAAGTGAAAGGGGAATGGGAAGCGGAAAGAAACATATACCTGGCTTTGTTCGGTTGTTTGTTTCAACTCTGGAAGCAAAAAATAAGAGTCAGACTAGAATCAACTAAGAGCCAATCTAGACCAGCAGCAGCCAGCCAGACGCATCCTCTGAGCAAGGCAAAAGCCACATGGCAGACTGAAGCCCTAACCACTCAGGTGTTTTAGAGTGCTTTGGTAATCACTTGGGAATCTTTGCCCATGTCTGTCAATAAAGAGCCGGCGTGGTGTGGGATTTAGAGGTCTCCAACATGGTGCCAATTAACACTTGGGAATCTTTGCCCATGTCTGTCAATAAAGAGCCGGCGTGGTGTGGGATTTAGAGGTCTCCAACATGGTGCCAATGAACACCATCACGCCTGCCAACACCTTTTCTGGCACCCAGAAAGTTGGTAGGGCCTGGGGGGGGGCGCTTTTGCCCACCGAGGCTTCTGAGTGGCCATGGGGGATTTGATTGGCGCGGCAGATTTTTGAAAGTGTTGTCTTGGCCGCAGCGGCCACCACAGCAGCGGCCCTCCCCACAAAGATCTTCACTGTTTGACTGAATGTCATCTGCATTTTGTGGCAGCCATGTAAGGGCCACGCACACCACCCTGTGTCAGAATTCCAGTGGTGCCTGCAAGCTCAAAAAGGCTGAGAGCCCCTGGGTTAGAGGGTCAGACTAGGATCTGGTTAACACAGGTTAAAAAAACCCACTCTGCCATTGTAAACTTGGCTGGATGACCTTGGGCCAGTATCACAGCCTCAGCCTATCCTACCTCACAGGGATGTTGTGAGGATAAAGTGGAGCAGAAATGAAGAACATAAGCCTTTTTTTAGGTCCCCATTGAAGGGAAAGGCAGAGTATAAATGAAGTAAATAAATAAGTAGGTCTAATTGAAATACCAAGTTAATGTTTTTCTTGTTTTAAATGTCGCCCACACAGCTTTCCAGTGACTGCAGGGGTCTCTTCCCCACCTAGCAACAACCCCTAATGGCAATACCACCCTTGAGACTAGGCTTGGATTTTGAAGAAGAAGAGTAGGTTTTCATACCCCGTTTTTCTCCACCCTTAGGAATCTCAATTCAGCCTTCCCTTCTATTCCCCACAGCAAGCACCTTGTGAGGCTGGTGGGGCTGAGAGAGTTGTGAGAGCACTGTGACTGGCCCAAGGTTACCCAGCAGGCTTCATGTGGAGGAGGAGTTGGGAATCAAACCTGGCTCTCCGGATTAGAGTCCGCCGCTCTTAACCACTACACCATTTAGATGCATCATATCACACAGATAGCCTTTTAGCAAGCTGTGTCATGTATGGCGTGTGATTCATGATGTGATCAGTGTTCCCTCTGAGTGAGAGTGAGCTAGCTCACTGTTTTTTAGCCGCCGGCTCACACATTTTTTGTCTTAGCTCAGGAAGGATGGCTCCAAAGTAAACTAATTTATGCAGGAGCCAAATCGCTCACTCACAACTTTAATGCTGGTAGCTCACAAAGTTGAATTTTTGCTCACAAGACTCCACAGCTTAGAGGGAGCATTGGATGTGATATGTCCTCCAGGGCATTCGCACTGCAACTGGAAGGAGAAGAAGAGAGGAGGCAGATTCTGTTTTACACTGAAATGCATGCACCCTTCACTCTTTCAAGGATAGGGTAGGAAGGAGGAGGAAGAGGAGGAGATTGGATTTATTCCCCACTCTTCACTACCTGAAGGAGTCTCAGAGTGGAGGCTCAGAGTGGCTTACAATCCCTTTCCCTTCCCCTCCCCACAACAGACAACCTGTGAGGTGGGTGGGGCTGAGAGAGCTCTCTTGAGAACTGCCCTTGAGAGAACAGCTCCAAAAGAACTTATGACTAACCCAAGGTGACACCAGCAGCTGCATGTGGAGGAGTGGGGAATCAAACCCGGTTCTCCCAGATTAGAGTCCGCACACTTAACCACTACACCAAACTGGCTCTCCAAGGACTTCCAAGTCCCTGTAACAGCCCACCATCCAGTCTCAATCCCTTGCTGGGCTTCCTGCCCTTTTCAGAACCTTCCCCTTTCCCAAGCAGCCTCCATGTGCCCCCCCCCAATTCCACTCCTGCAGGGCAATCTCTCCTAAAGCTCATGCCCATCCTCTGCTCCTCTTCCAGCCATGACCGAAGGAGGGACAAGGGCAGGCCTAACAAGAAGATGAGGCTGAGGATGCTGCAGCTGCAGCAGTGGGAAAGCAGAAGCATTTAAAATGAAAGAAGCGCGCGTGCACACACACACACACACATTCACCCAGGGATGTAGCTGTGGTCTAGGGAGGAAGTGGGAGGAGAAGCCCTCAAGAAGCAAGTGCAGCAGGGCAGGTTGGCTTGGAGTGTTTCTTTTTATATTTCATTGGGTGCATCCTTGATCCTATGTTTGTGTGTGTATTAAAATTTATCTCTAAGTATGTAGGCATTTATTCAGAGATGCAGATGGCGGTGGTACCATCCAGATACTCAGTCAGCCCCCAGTGCCTTTATTAACCTTGAATAGCTCCCTTCCCCCTTTCTCCTACAGGCAAGCTGCCAAATCTCCACATCTCTCCCTTTCAAAAAAAGCACCTTAGCAGTTCCTGCTTTCCAAATCCTCTCCAAATGCAGTTTCTGATCTTACTGTAATCCCTACTTCTTCTCTCCTCCCCCCCCCCCCCCCCCCCCCCAGCTACCCCCTCCATACCCCCCTGCCTCTTTCTTACTGGCTTCAGCGACGGAAGATTTGGGTGGGTGGGGGGGACAGGAGTTCTTCATCTTTAGCGCATTTCTTCTAAGCACGTCAGTAAGCACTCTCCATAATCCTTCAACAACCTCCACCCCCTCCTGTTCCCGTTTTGCTGAGGAATTAAAAGAAAACCCTTGTCAATTTCACCGTAGGTACTAGAGCTTCTCTTTACTTCTTGAGAGAAAGGGAAGCCTTGTCTATTTCAGGTCTATTGCAAAAAATCTGTTTAAGAGCAAAAAAAAAAAGATTTATGCATGCCCCTCTTCCCAAGCAGTTATGAGTCCAGCGGCAGTACAAGTGTGTTTAATTTCCTTTGGGTGAAAGAGCGCCGGAGATTGATAGTGTTTTTATAAACCAGCAAGACATTTGAAATATGACTGTAAATCCACCTTCTGGTATGGCCCTCAATTGATTTAAAAACCTGATACAGCTTCATTTAAAACTATAGCTTTCCCATCTGTCATTCCATAGCAGCAAAGAGGCTCAAAAGTAGGGGCATCCCCAAATTTCAATAACACACTTTCAATTTGAAAATTCCAGGTTTTGACGTGTTCCCCACTCCCGTTCTTTTGCTCCCAGCCCTATTAACCAAACCTGTATCAAAATTTGCATTTATATATATGGCGCAGAAATGGCATGGAACATCTCTGTGGCATAAGAAATAACATAAAAATCCCCTAAAAGAAACAAAGAAACTGAGAACAACATCAACAAAAAGTTGATGGAAACAAAAAGGCTCACAAGCCACAAAGTGCGAAGGAAGAAAGATAGGGGCGTATTTGTATATGTCTACTAAAAATGCTCTTTAAAGTTAAATCAGCCTGAGAGAGCAATGTTTTAACACCAGCTGTAAGGGCAGAATGAGGAACCACAGCTACAAACCAGTGCTCTGTGTACAATTCCAGACTCCTGCAGCCCAGCCTGGTCCAGCAGCTGGTTCATTGGTGATCATCTGAGACTGCAGAGCAAGATGGAAGAGGTGGCTCTGTCTGGGCTTCCACTTGCCCACCTCCACACGATCAGGGCTTTGTTAGAACATAAGAACATAAGAGATGCCAGTGTTGGATCAGGCCAAAGGCCCATCCAGTCCAATACTCTGTGTCACACAGTGGCCAGAAATACCAGGTGCCATCAGGAGGTCCACCAGTGGGGCCAGGACACTAGAAACCCTCCCACTGTTGACCCCCCTAGCACCAAGAAGACAGAGCATCACTTGCCCCAGAGTCCCTATATACCTAGTGGCTAATAGCCACTGACGAACCTCTGCTCCATATGCTTATCTAATTCCCTTTTGAAGCTGTCCATGCTTGTAGCCACCACCACCTCCTGTGGCAGTGAATTCCACATGTTAATCACTCTTTGGATGAAGAAGTACTTCCTTTTATCCGTTCTAACCCGACCGCTCAGTAATTTCATGGTGTGCCCACGAGTTCTTGTATTGTGAGAAAGGGAGAAAAGTACCTCTTTCTCTACCTGCTCGTTCCCATGCATAATCTTATATACCTCAATCATGTCACCCCTCAGTCGTCGTTTCTCCAAGCTAAAGAGCCCTAAGCGCCTTAACCTTTCCTCATAGGGAAAGTGTTCCAACCCTTTTATCATTCGAGTTGCCCTTTTCTGCACTTCTTCCAAAGCTATAATATCCTTTTTAAGGTGTGGTGGCCAGATTACTAGGGGTAGTCCAAACACAGACTCCTCTGCTGAGTTTAGAAGTGTCTGCTGCTGCAAGTGCCTATGCATACATCTGGATCAGGGACATAGACTCCGACATTTATGTTGCATTCCCTTCGGCATTATACATCAGATAATTGCAGACCTTCCCCAGGCTGCACACCCTCCTAGGCAGCTAATAAATAAATGAACTAAGCAAATCTCTGTGGGAATGCAGAAGCACCAGAGGCAGGCCGAACCTATGCTGCTGCCTGTGTACAGACTTCTCGGCATTTGGTTACGCCACATCTGCTGACTCACAGCAGTTGCATGAGCTGTCTGCGTGGCACAACAGGGCATGTGAAGTTCTGTGAGGGGAGAGGGGAGTTGTGCACACCCATGCAGCCCATTCACACATGCAGCCTTTAAGTGATAGGTGTGCATGCATGAACCTGCCATGTGCAGATTTAGTTTATGTAAGGTGATCGATAACACTTTTAAGAACTTTCTCTTCTGGCTAGCAAGACATTTTTTATCTTGTGACTAGCTCCTGACCATGTCATTGGAAACAAAGATCCGATAGAGAGAGCTTCATAGGGTAGCTGTGTTTGGTCTGCAGCTGGTCTGACAAAGGGAGTATTGACTAGGGGTGCCAGCCTCCAGGTGGGACTTGGGGATCCCCCAGAATCACAGCTTCTCCCCCAGACTACAGAGGTCATTTCCCCTGGTACAGGGCTTTTTTTGTAGAAAAAGCCCAGCAGGAACCCATTAGCATAATAGGTCACACCCAACAGCAAGACCAATTAGCATATTAGGCCACACACCCCGACAGCACAGCTCATTAGCATATTAGGCCACACACCCCTAATTACCAGAAGTGTGGTCATCCAGCCACACCCACCTTTTGCTTGTTCTTCTGTTTACCTTGTTTGTTGTCAAAACGCCAGGGCTTTTTTTGTAGCAGGAACTTCTTTGCGTGTTAGGCCACACACCCCTAATGTAGCCAATCCTAATGAGTTCCTGCTGTTGGGTGTGGCCTATTATGCTAATGCGTTCCTGCTGGGTGTGGCCAACTTGGGAGCCAGCCAAAACTCCGTTCTGGTACATTCCTGCCCAAAAATAGCCCTGCCCCTGGAGAAACTGAATATTTTGAAGGGTGGACCCTACAGCAATATACCCCACTGAGGTCCCTGTCCTCCCCAGGCTCCACCCCCAAATATCCAGGAATTTCCCAGCCTGGAGCTGGCAACTGCCTGCCTGTGGCCAGGACAGACCTTTGACTCTCAAAAGCTTCTGTCCTGACAATCTTATTTGTCTCTAAGGTGCCCCTGGATACGAACCTACATGATTCAATCATCTTTTATTTTCTAGGCAGCCAGATGGCCTCTCTGTTCAAATTTAAATTCTCCAATTTGGCCAAACACTTTCTCTGAGAATTTAGGGCATTTCCCCCCCTTTATCTGTCCAAACGTTTTGATTAAAAAGAAATTCGTTATCGCTCAGCAACCAGCTCTTCCTGGAATAACTCTTTGATTGCAAACTCCCCCCCCTTTTAAAACTTTTCCTTTGATAAACAAAACAGACAGAGTGCTGTTTCCCCCCCTCTCTTTGAACACGAACTCCGATTACATCAAACTAGCCCTGCAGCTGCCAGAGACTAGCAATATTTACCCACATCTATATGAATCCGGGCATTTTCTTGTGCCCTAAATACTGAGCTGTTCATTAGAAGTCCATAAACAAAGGCATAGATCACATCATTCTGGCTTTTCAGACCAGTGTTGAACATGTGGGCATGCAGGGAGTCCCCTATACTCAACAGGTCTTTCGGCTTGCATTTCTTTGAACAGCAGCTAAAGATGCCACACAGGAAAGTGATTCTGAAACATAGGTGGACTCTCAAAAGCAGGGAAAGAAAGAGCATGAAGTACGCTTTTTCAAACATATGTCTACGGTAGTTCTTTGGATCCTAGATGCAGCATGCAAAATAAAAATGAGAAAGCGTCAAAAATAGGAACGTATGCAGAATTCTCACCAATTCTGCTCCCCCCCCCCCAGATTTTGGAGTTCTGAATGGCCTGATCTTATTTGGTGTAGCGGTTAGGAGCGCAGACTCTAATCTGGGAGAAGCGGGTTTGATTCCCCACTCCTCCACATGCAGCTGATGGTGTGACCTTGAGTCAGTCATAAGTTCTTTCAGAGCCTTTCTCTCAAGGACAGTTCTCCTAGAGCTTTCTCAGCCCCACCTACCTCACAGGGTGTCTGTTGAGGGGAGGGAAAGGGATTGTAAACCACTCTGAGACTCCTTCAGGTAGTGAAGGGTGGGGTCTAAATCCAGTCTCTTCTCTCTCTTTCCAAAGTGGAAAAGATACATAGGCTTCCTCCATAGTTCCATGTCCGGTTTCCAAATTAAGCACAGAGTGATGCATGTGCACAGACTGTTCAGCTCCTTCTATTTATTTGCACCCTCCCCCATTAAAATTACTAATCTGCATGATACCATCACTAAAACATTGCAAAAGAGCAACACTGAAATAATTATAGATAAGGTTGCACCATGGGTCTTTTTGCACAGTCGTTCCAATGCAGATGAGTACGTGTGCACATCAGTAAACACATCCCATTTTTATCCTCCAGAGTTCAGGGCAGCATTAATGGTTCTCCCTGCCATTCTGCCCTCACAGCAACCTTGTGAGGTAGGTTAGAGCCCAAGGTCACCTGACTGGGTTACAATAAAGAATCTTGATTCAGCCTTATGAGAGCCAGTGTGGTGTAGTGGTTAGAGTGTTAAACTAGGATATGGGAGACCTGAGTTCGAATTCCCACTCTGCTGTGGAATGTGGCTTGGTGACCTTCTTTGGGCCAGTCTCCCAGTCCAGCTTACCTCTCAGGTCTGTAGTGAGGATAAAATGGAGGAGAGAATGCTGTACATGGCATTGGGTCCCCACTGGGGAGATAGGCAAGGTAATATAATATGAAGTAAATAAACACATGCATAATTGCATTGATAGTTTATTAGCAGCGTTTATGAATGTGGATGTTTGCATCAGTGCTGTAGAGGGGGTACAAATGAACCCACAGGATTTTAAAATGGCCCCCTAACTGGACACGCTCCACTTCCTGAAATAAAACCAGAATTAATGAGGATTGAGATGCAGCCCCAAGAGACTTTCTCAAGCTATAAAGACAAGGAGAGGGCTAAATCAGCTTCTCTTATTTAATGGTTTTTTAAATCATTAAATTTAATGGGAGCTGCGGTGGCTCAAGTAGTTAAGACACTGAACTGCAGACTGTGAAAGGTCGGTAGTTCAGCAGTTCGAGACCTGAGTGTGCCGCATGACGGAGTGAGCTCCCGTCTCTAGTTCCAGCTCCTGCCAACCTAGCAGTTCGAAAGCAAGAAATTGCAAGTAGATAAATAGGGACCACTTCGGTGGGAAGGTAACAGCGTTCCGTGCACCTTGGTGTTTAGTCACGCCGGCCACATGACCACGGAAACGTCTTCGGACAGCGCTGGCTCTTCGGCTTTGAAACGGAGATGAGCACCGCAACCCTAGAGTCGGATTCGACTGGCTTTCGAGCAAGGGAACCTTTACCTTTACCTTTAAAAAAATAATATCTATAGTATGAATGAAAGAAGCAGCATTAACTTGACATTTGCAAAGAAACACTGTATTAACTTGGATGTTCTTCGCTTCTGAAGATTTTCTAGTCCTTCCTGTTCATTTGTCTGCCAGCTTCACAGTACTACGGTGCATTTCAGGTTATCACTACAAACTCTGTTAGATGACCAATAATGATATGCAAAATATGGATTACACTGACTCGTTTTTTCCTACAGAGGCTGGAGAAGCCACTTGCAATTTCAAAATAGGAAGTTCCAGACAAGGACAGAGAAAATGTTCTCCTTGTGGTAACACTACGTCGTTCAGAAGGCTCCTGAACACGGAATTTCATCAAGCATGGTAAGAGCTGAATTTTATAACCATTTTCAGGGAAGCAGATGGAAAAAGCGAAAACAGTTACAGTTGTGGCTGGTTTGGGAAGCGGGTCAGGACTGAAACCTGAATTTCAGTTCCACATCTTGAACTATCCTGCTGTGTGGTGTGTCTTGAAACTTTGCAGATCTTTGTTCAAGGTTGCCTGTCGCTTATGCTGCACAACCTGTGACCACCACAATGCCAAATGCTTCCCACCAGCTGGCTGTTGTGGCCCCCTAGGAGTGCAGGTGTTGCATTACACAAAAAGGTGGCTGGTGTGCCACTATTCCCGGCTGGTATGTGAGCTGGGTGGGTTCAGCTTGGTGGGTCCCAAGTTGTGCCTGCTGTAGATCCAACTGCTCTTGGAGACTAGAAAAGCTGGTGGAGAAGACCGGGCACAAAGAGGCACAGCGGCAAACAGGCTCTGTGAGTTTTATGAAATCTCTCTCGACGTATCCGTTATCAGATGCAAGGAAGCTCACAGGACTAATCAACAGATCTCTCTTTCCTGCAAGGCTGAAGTATGGCTTCAGTTTTAATAGAAGACAGAGGCTGCAGTCCTAAAACACTGTCCTGGTAGTAAGCCATTCTGGATGAAATGGGGTTTTGCTTTTGAGTAGACCTGCTGAGGATTGCTCTCAAAAGCTCTTCCCAGTCTGCACACTATCATACCATAGAGCACACATTATGGAATTATTTAAAAACAGTTGATCCGCTGAAGTTAGGGAAAGACAGCAGACCGAACAGGATAAAAAATGGGGCGGAATGTTACCGATGTTAATCATTTCTAACTCTCACTGCTTTCAATGGGAGAGATTCTCGCTTCTGTTTTACTGTCTATTTCCAGTGATTATAGGGTAGTTGAATGTTGGAGGAGGGGTGGGTGATTTCATTCCACTTCATACCACCGCCCCTGCTTTGCCCCCTAAGTGGCTGAAGAACAAAGTTTTGGGACAGGGCCATAAACAGTATATGAATAGCCCTGCTGGAGCAGACCAGTGGTCCATCTAGTCAAGCATCCCAGAATGCCAGAATTTTAGTGTGCATATAGCCAAAGGCCCTCAGAATACAGAATTAGGATAATAAAAAGAAAATAATTCTAATCATACATAGATAAAGCAACAATTAAAAGGATTTTCACACAAATAAATATGGACCAGCTATTAATGTTATAAACAGTAAAATTATAAAATTATAAATCCGGTTAGTCATTAAAAAGTTAATATTCTGAAGCTGCAGTCTTAGCCCTGATTTTTTGTTGGTCTCTAAGGTGCTACTGGACTGGAATCTAGTTCTTCTACGGCACACCAACATGGCTACCCTCAGAAACTATCACTATGTCTAGTAGTCACTGATGGATATCTCCTCCATGAACCAAATTCCATCTACGCTCATGGCCATCTCTACATTCTCCAACAGTGAACTCCACAATCCTCTGAGACTGAGGAACCACATATACAAGAACATAAAGCCATTGGTGTTTGAGAATATCTCCCTGTGAGTAGAGCCGTCGGCATTGTCTGAAAACGTAAGAAAGTGAGTGCCTTTCTGAGATTTTGAGATGCAATGTTCACTAATTAAGGAGTTCTATCATGATCTCTCTTTTTTTGAAAATAAATTCTTACTTCAACACAACAAAAATACATTTGTACATGTTTTTCAACAATATAACCACTCAGCAAAGTAACAACAAAGATTACAACATACATTAAGTCGAATTATAAATGATGAAAAACGTCAAAGTATTTCTTAGGAACATTTGAATAGCTTAAACCAAGGGGAGAATTTAGTCCTAGAGATTGTAAAACTGTCCAATAAAGTGTCGCATCTATAGATCCAGTTTCTTAAATGGGTGCCAATATTGAGAACCCCCAACCAATGTTCCCTCTAAGCTGTGGAGTCTTGTGAGCAAAAATTCTACGTTGTGAGCTACTGGCATTAAAGCTGTGAGCGAGTGAGTTGGTTGCTGCATAAATCAGTTTGCTCTGGAGCCATCCTTCCTGAGCTAAGACAGAAATGTGTGAGCCGGAGGCTAAAAAACTATGAGCTAGCTCACACTAACTTAGCTTAGAGGGAACACTGCCCCCAACAAATAATCTGGAATAGAATAGTAGGCAAGTATGTTGTTGTAACATGTAGACCAGGATGACATTAATTGAAAGCATTGTTTGCTAAATATGTTGGTAGTGGCGTATTTCCCCCCCCCCCCCCCAAGATTTAAGTAAAGCAAGGTGGATGCGAGCCCTAACTGAGGGCAAACTAAGGTCTGCCCTCATTAGGGCTGAGTCAAGCATCCCGTTTCACACAGCAGTCAAAACAGTTGTCCTGGCGGGCCCACAAATGGCACAGAGGCAGAGACCTTTCCCTGAAGCTTCCTAACAGTGGTGTTTAGATATTTGGTGCCTATGGATATGGAGGTGCCTTTTTCTCACTGTGTCTAGCTAGATCCGAATCCAGTAGTACCTTAGAGACCCAAAAAGATTTTGGGGGTGTAAGATTTCAAGAGTCAAAGCCAGGGGTCATTTCGTAGAAAAAGAGCTAGGGGAACTCATTAGCATAACTCGTTCCGAAATGACCTCTGGTCAAAGCTCCCTTCAAGTAAGGAAGGAAGCTTTGACTCCTGAAAGCTTATATCCCCCAAAATCTTGTTGGTCTCTAAGGTGCTACTGGACTGGAATCTAGTTCTTCTACGGCACACCAACATGGCTACCCTCAGAAACTATCACTATGTCTAGTAGTCACTGATGGATATCTCCTCCATGAACCAAATTCCATCTACGCTCATGGCCATCTCTACATTCTCCAACAGTGAACTCCACAATTTAACAAATTTTAAGTCTAGTGGCACCTTTAAGACTAACCAAGTTGTATCCAAGGCTCATAAAAAGGTAAAGGTTCCCTCACTCGAAACCCAGTCAAGTCCGACTCTAGGGTTGCGGTGCTCATCTCCGTTTCAAAGCCGAAGAGCCAGCACTGTCCAAAGACATTTCCGTGGTCATGTGGCCGGCATGACTAAACACCAAGGCACACGGAATGCTGTTACCTTCCCACCAAAGTGGTACCTATTTATCTACTTGCAATTTCTTGCTTTCAAACTGCTAGGTTGGCAGGAGCTGGAGCCAGAGACGGGAGCTCACTCCGTCATGCGGCACACTCGGGTCTCGAACTGCTGAACTACCGACCTTCCACAGCCTGCAGTTCAGCGTCTTAACCACTTGAGCCACCGCAGCTCCTATTCAAGGCTCATACCTTGAATTAAACTTTGTTGGTCTTAGAGGTGCCACTCGACTCTAAATTTGTTCTGCTGCTTCAGACCAACATGGCTGACCACCTGGACCTTTCCACAATTTAATTACTGATTGAGTAAAGTATTCCCTTTGGTCTGTCCTGAACATATTGCCCATCAGCTCCATTGGATGCCTCCAAGTTCTATTATTACAGGAGGAGAAAAACCCTCTGTGTCTACTTTCTCAGCCCCGACCTGGATAGCCCAGGTGAGCCCAATCTCATGAAATCTCAGAAGCTAAGCAGTGGTCATCCCTGATTCCTATTTGGAGGGGAGACCGTAAAGGAAGTCCAGGGTCATGACATGCAGGCACACAATGGCAAACCACCTCTGAATGTCTCTCGCCTTAAAAACTCCGTGGGGTCGCCATAAATCAGTGATGGCACTTTCCACCACACCCACTTTCACCAACCCGTGCATAAATTACAGATCTCTATTATGTCCCCATCTCACCTGGGTCACTTCTTTTCTAAACTGAAAGGACCCAGACTCATCAGCCTTTCCTCATAGGGAAGGTGCTTTAACCCCTTACTTACTTTGGTCGCCCTCTTCTGCACAGGGAAGGGCTGCAGTGGATTTCACTGCCTTTGTGGATAGCTCTCATTTATTTATTTATTATTGATTTGATTTGATTTCTAGCCCTCCCTCGCCTGCGGCGCAGGGCTCAGGGTGGGTTACAACAAATAAACGTAAAATCATTTAAGCCCTTAAAACACAGTTCCACAATGTTTAAAACCTATTTTAAAAACAGGTAACACAGCTCACAAGGTGGCAATCAGGCATGGTTTACAAGTGCTCCCAAGAATACTATTTGTATGTGTGCCGAGATAGATTGAATACTGGGCAGGTAGGGAAACCCACCACCAAAAGCACCCTGCTTATGGAACGCCCTTCCGCTTGAGGCTCAGCTGGTGTCTACACTGCTCTCTCTTAGGCACCTGGCCAAAACATTTTGTTCACCCAGGTTTTTCATTAAGGGGTTAATCTTTTGTGACCATTTTAGTGTGTCTCTAGTCTAGAAACTGTCATTTTAGGTTGCTCAGTAGTCTGTTTTCATGGTCTATGCTGTGTGGCTGGGTTTAATCAGTGGCTTGTTTGTGTTATTTGTTCTGTAAGCTGCTTCAGGCAGGTTCCCTGGAAAGGTGCAGTAATCTTTTTCTAAATAAATTTACACATGCATCTGCCATTCAACCAGGATGCACATACTGGTGGGTACAAACTAGGGTTGCCAACCTCCAGGTGGGGACTGGGGATCTGCTATTCCACCTGATCACCAGGCAACAGAGATCAGTTCACCTGGAGGAAATGGCCTCTTTGGAAGGTGGACTCTATGGCATCATACCCCATTGAAGTCCCTACCACTCCTCAAACCCCACCCTGCTCAGGCTCCACCCCCAAAATCTCCAGGTATTTTCCAATCTGGAGCTGGCAACCCTAGTACAAACTCAGCCTGTATGTGTTCTGGAGTAGTGATAGTACAGAAACACAGAATATATGGCAAGTGAGAAATTGGGTCCATGTTGCAACCTGAAAAATAATGATACAGGGAATGCACAGATGTATATCCAATTTTCCCCTGCATTAACTGCATTATGGGCTGAAAAGTGCTCTATTTTCCACCCACAGTCTTGGAAACCACTTGTTTCTGCAGAAAGTATATTTAAATCTACTTTGCATTTAGTTCAGGGCAGGTAACAGTTAGGCTCATTCATGAGAACAGGGCAAACAGCTTGCCTATCCAAGTGCACAACTGTTTTACATATGAAAACATGAAAATGGATAGAGAGGGTCAGACTTTGTTCTTTAGATGCAAGCAGAGCTCTTCCTAGATAGCCTCAGTGTTGAAGGCGAATACAATATTTTCTACATTTACTTATTAAAACATTCTTATCCTTCCTTTCTCATGGTGACACAAGGTGCTCTATGTAACCAGCCAAAGTCAGCAGAGACGAGTGTTCAGAAAACACAAAAACCAGCATAAAGCCAATAACTTTACTAAAATGTGCCTTAAGAATCCTCCACAAGTATAGCTCACCCTCACATTCTTAATCCATACAACAGCTCAGTAAATTGGTGAAGGAAAATGCCGTCCTCCTGTCTCAGCTGATTTATGGCAATCCAGTAGGCTTTTCAAGGAAACAAACAAACAGAGGTGATCTGCCTTTGCTTGCATAGCAACCCTGGGCTTTCCTGGTGGCCTCCCAATCCAGCTACTAACCAGGGCTGATTCTGCTTAGCTTCTGAAATACAGCCAGATCAGGCTAGCCTGAGCTACTTGGATCAGAGAACTGAGTAAAACAGACAAGTCTTAATTCCACGTGTTACAGATGAGGGCCTTCTGGTAAAGGTACGACAGTTCTTTGCCTAAAGTATTGAATGCATTTATGGCTGATCTGAGATATTTCTTTAATTCCTTTGTACCCCCCACCTTTCTCCTCAATGGGGACCCTAGGCAGCTTACATCATTCTCCTCTCCTCCATTTTATCCTCACAACAACCCCGTGAGGTAGGTTAGGTTGAGAGAGTGTGACTGGCCCAAGGTCACCCAGTGAGCTTCCATGGCACAAGTGGGGATTTGAACCCAGGTCTCTCAGATACTAGTCTGATGTTCTTAACCATCACACTGGCTCTCGCTAGATATGACCTAGATGATGAAGAAGAAGAGATTGGAATTATACCCTGCCCTTCACTACCTGAAGGAGAATGGCTTACAATCTCCTTTCCCTTCCCCTCCGCACAACAGACACCTTATGAGGTAGGTGGGGCTGAGAGAGCTCTTTCAAGAACTGCCCTTGAGAAAACAGCTCTGAGAGAACTTGTAACTGACCCAAAGTTACACCAGCAGCTGCATGTGGAGGAGTGGGGAAATCAAACCCAGTTCTTCCAGATTAGAGTCTGCGCTCCTAACCACTACATCAAACTGGCTCTCCAGCTGGAGATACACACACACCCTTAGCGACAACATCATCTCTTCCTAAAGAAAGCATTCAGTAGAATATTGTCCTGTTTTCCTTTGATTTGAATATATGGCTCCACTTAAGGGCACAGAAAAGAGAATTGTCCCAGTCCAGTCACCAACCAACTACTGTCTTGTAACATATTTTAGGCTTCCCTTTGAAGTATAATCCAGCACCAGCAAGTCCCAGTGAAACCAATAGCACAAAAGGGCACCAGACCCATGACTACATTTTACAAGATTATGCTCAAATCACAATAGGGTTAGTCACTGTTGTGGCTTCCTCCCCCTGAAGTTGCTCTCCTCTCTCGCTCGTAACTATTCATCCCCAAAAAACAAAGTGGAGGGTCACTGAAATTATTAACATCCCTTTGGTAGGCAACGTTCTCTCTTTGTGCTTATTTTGGATTGAGAAACAGGAAGCAGAGAAAACAATATATTTTATTGGCCTCCCTAAGGTTGGAGTTGGGCAGAAATGGATGTTTTATTAAGGCCGGGTTTCAGTCTGTAGTCCCATCGGCGCTGCTGCTTACTGTGCCCATGTGAAATGCAGACAAAAGGTTCTTGAACCTCCTTCTCCCTGGATAAACATGGATAGAGAATTTAGAATGAGTTGCTGACCAGCCCCAGTCAAAATGCAACCAAAGAATCTGAGGGCATAATAGGGCAAGGCGGTGCCAAAGCCTCTGTTGATATTAACCCTGGGGGGGTACCCCTTTGTCTGCACTTGGTTCATGCGGGACAAAAGGTCTGAAGAGCATCACAAGAGAGGAGCTTGAAGTTGGAAGTTATATGGGTTGGCATGTTGTAAAAGGTAAAGGTAAAGGTCCCCTTGCTCGAAAGCCAGTCGAATCCGACTCTAGGGTTGCGGTGCTCATCTCCGTTTCAAAGCCGAAGAGCCAGCGCTGTCCGAAGACGTTTCCGTGGTCATGTGGCCAGCATGACTAAGCACCAAGGCGCACGGAATGCTGTTACCTTCCCACCAAAGTGGTACCTGTTTATCTACTTGCAATCTACTTGCTGTTTATCTACTTGCTGTAAAAGGGTAAAGGTAAAGGTTCCCTTGATCATCAGTAGTCAAGTGAACACATGAAGCTGCCTTATACTGAATCAGACCCTTGGGCTGCGATCACACACACTAAATAATCCCGTTTCAATCCACTTTCAGTGCACTTTCCAACTGGATTGTTACTGTGTGAACTGGCAAAATCCAATTCAAAAGTGCATTGAAAGTGGGTTGAAAGTGGAATATTTAGTGTGTGTGATCGCAGCCCGGGTCTACCAAAGTCAGTGTTGTCTACTCAGAGTGGCAATGGCTCTCCAGCATCTCAGGCTGAGGTCTTTCACATCACTTCTTACTTAATCCTTTTGACTTGAGATGCCAGGGATTGAACCTGAGACCTTCTGCACGACAAGCAGATGCTGTGTCAGTGAGCCACAGCCTCTCCTTCTAGTGAGGAATAAACCACATTGTTAGTTAGTTAATTTATTTATTATGGTCAGTGATAATGTCGGCTATAGCAAGGGTGGCCAGGGCAATAAGGGTGGGGTAGCTCTTAATTGGGACTAGCTGTAGTGTAACTCCTGTGGGGCAGGGCTGTAGCTCAGTGGTAAAGCACGTTTCCCATGCTCAAGGCCTCAAGTTCAGTCCCCAGCATCTCCAATTTTAGGGCTGCCAACTCCAACTTGGGAAAATGTTGGAGATTTGGGGACAGTGCCTGAGGAGGTCAGAGGCTCGGGAGGGAAATTGGTGGGGATGTGAGGTCATACAATCCACTATCCAAAGCTATAATTTTCTCCAGGGGAGAACTAACCTCTGTCGCCTGGAAATTAGTTGTCACTCCAAAAGAACTCTAGGCCCCCTCTGGAGGTTGGCAACTGTAAGTTAAAAAGCTCTGCTAGAAGGTGACGTGAAAAGACCTGAGGTCCTGGAGAGCTGCTACCAGTCAGCAGAGACAATACTGACCTTGATAGACCAATGGATGGAGTCAGTCTAAGGCAGCTTTATGTGTTCCATGTCTGTTCTTTGGGACTAAGCCCTGACCTGGATAGCCCAGGCTAGCCCGATCGTATCAGATCTCAGAAGTTAAGCAGGGTTGGCCTTGGCTAGTGTTTGGAAGGGAGACAGGTACAAAGCCATAGACGCCACCCTCCAAATCAAATATTCCCTTCTGGGGAATCATCGTTGCCAATCTCCAGGTGAGGGCTGGAGATCACTCAAAATTACAACTGTTCTTTAGGTAGCAGAGATCAGTTCCTCTGGAGAAAATGGTGGACTCAGTGTCATTATACCCTGCTGAGGTCGCCACAGCAAATTGACACTGAGTGTCCGAGGCTGGGACACCCGCCCAGAGCCTCTTTCTAGAGGCCGTTGTATTTATTTCCACAACGGGCTTTTTTCCTAGTACAATAATAATAATAATAATTACTATTCTTTGGGACCAGCATGGCAGCCATGATTTCCAAAACTGTTTTTTGTTCATCGAGACAATTTGGTATAAATATTAATATTGAATTTACAAGACTATTTACAATGCTGTTCAAGGTGCATGGGTTTAAAGCTGTCCCCACAGCTGCTGTGTGGCCGCATGGAACACACATTGGGTCCAGGGAGTACAGTGCACTGAACTTTACTTCAGAGAAGAAAATGGCTCTTCTTCAGAAAAGCATGCTGCAGTCAGGTATCACCAGATTTTTCTCAATGCTACCAGAAAGAAGAATTAAGGTAGCCCGGTTGTAATAATAATGTAGTAGGGTTGCCAGCTCTGGGTTGGGAAATACCTGGAGATTTTGGGGATGCAGCCTATGGACGGTGGGGTTTGGGGAGCGACTTCAATGGGGTATAATGCCAGAGAGTTCGCCTTCCAAAATGGTCATTTTTCTCCATGTGATCTGACCTCTGTCACCTGGAGATCAGTTGTGACCCCAGGTGCTCTCCAGCCAGACATGGAGGTTGGCAACCTTAAATGTAGAATCAGAAGTGTTAGCTCCCAAATTTTAGCTTGGGTAAACTGAAACTCCACTCAGTCGAGTGACCTCACAGCTTGCATAACTTCCAGCACACGCTGTGCATTACCAAAACTTCTTCCATCGTCTTCTTCTGTAGCAGTAAAGCAGAGGTTAACTTGACAGAGAGAAGTTCAGAGGTGTTGGTTAATCTTCCTTCTTCCCCTTTCCCTGCCCTTCCTTCCTGTCTCCTTCAAGTCAACTGACTCCAGGAGGTGAGAGGAGAGAAGAGTATGTACAAAATTCCTCATTTTGAGTATGATGGACAAAGTTTTATCCACTTACTGAAAACATTTGTAAGTCCACATTTCTCCCAAAAACCCTGGGCAACAATAAAAACAGCACAAAAACATAATATTTAAAAACAATAAAAGGAAAATTGAAGGCACCATGAAGCAAACATCTTGAGGAACCAAAGCCTCCTCTAAAGAGTTTCACTTTACAAGCCATTTGAGCCTGGCAAGAGAGACTGTAGACCTTCTAGTTTCCTCCGAGAGAATATTCTACAACGTTGGAGCAGCCACAGAAAAAGCCCGCAAGTGGGCAGCGGCAGAACGTACCCTTGCAAAGGTTAGAACAACTAAAAGGCACTGCCACGTCGAGCATTTTGGAGTGGCAAAGAAATCACAATAGCTTCCAATTATAAGATGAATGGATTCCCATGCTGGTTTTCTAAGGAGGAGGAGGAACAAGAGAATTTTGACTTCCAACCAAGAATCCTCCGATCCCATTCCCTGCCCCCAAATGGGAGCTAGGGCAGGCTTTTGCCACCACTCCCTTTCAAAGGAATGAGAGAGGGAAAGGCATGATGGGAGTTACGGCCGTTGGGTGCCACAGGTGCTCTGGCCAATGAAACGGGCTTTTCTAAGGCCTGCCCTGGTTAGTCCCACGAGGGGACAGGACTGTGCAGGGCAGGACTCCCAGGTCTCCAGTTTTGGGAAATGCCAGCCAGAGGAGAGTGTGTGTGTGTGTGGAAATGGAGATGAGATGCCTATCAGCATGACATCACTTCCACTGAGAACCAGAAGTGATGTCATGACATCAGGGAGCTGCTTCGGGATTTGTATCCCTACACACACACACACACACTCTTACATCATGATGCTAATTCTGGTTTTCATGGGAAGTGACATCAGCATGCTGGCATGAGACTGGTGCAGGAGCTGGAACTAGAGACGGGAGCTCACTCCGTCATGCGGCACACTCGGGTCTCAAACTGCTGAACTACCGACCTTCCACAGCCTGCAGTTCAGCGTCTTAACCACTTGAGCCACCGCAGAATTATATGTATAGAATTAAATGTAGGCATGGCAGCAAGAGCTGTGCTGAGTTTTGAGCCCTGTGAGGGTAGCTCTCAACTGAGCAGCCTTCAAAGGCTACTTTAGTTGACATACACAAGTTGGCAATGAGTTGTGTTAATGCTACAGATCAGTTCAATAAACCTAGCTCAATCTCTTCAGTTTTGTATCTTGTGTTTTTGTTCTGGGGTGCAGGGGCAGTCAAGGAAATCCGAAGACTTCAATCCTGTTCTTTTGAAAGGAAAAGAAATACGTACTCTAACAGTGCACTGAGTTTTCCGTTGCTCAAGGAAGTGGGAGTATGAGAGAAGATGGCTTTAGCAATATGTTGCAGACCTCATATCATATGTTAACAATTTTATAACTCAGTATCCTAAAGTATCATATTTTTACTCTGCAATGCATTGTTACAACATGTGCTTCTCGATATAAAATATTTATATGAAATTAAGGAAATCCATGGCCAAAGGGAGCGTTACTGTTTTTAAAGCATTGGATCGGGGGTCCCTGGACCCAACTTGTGTTCCATGCGGCCACACAGCAGCTGTGGGGACAGCTTTAAAAAAAGTAGAGTCCAAATGGGCTTGAAACAATACAGCCCTCCTCCCAGACATTTTCCTGAACGAAAACCACGCTGGTGTGTGTGTGTTGTTTCTCCCAATTTTGCTGTTCCATGCGCACAGATACTCCACACAGAGCAGCAAGCTCAGGGAAATAAAACTCCCCCCCACACCGGTTTTTATATGGGGAAATGGCTGGGGGGGGAGGCAGGAGTCCTTCCTCCCCCCTGCGGTGCCATTCCGAGTTGACTGGGGCTCTCTTTATATTTAGAATCTGTTCTAGAGCCAGTTTGGTGTAGTGGTTAAGTGTGTGGACTCTAATCTGGGAGAACCCGGTTTGATTCCCCACTCCTCCACGTGCACCTGCTGATGTGACCTTGGGTCAGTCGCAAGCTCTGGCACAGCTGTCCTTGAAAAAGAGCAGTTTCTGTCAAGAGTTCTCTCAGCCCCACCCACCTCACAGGCTGTCTGTTGTGGGGAGGGGAAGGGAAAGGGGTTGCTA
>NW_015172005.1:1804871-1808245 GCF_001447785.1 Gekko japonicus | reverse complement strand
TCTTCTTCTTCTTCTTCTTCTTCTTCTTCTTCTTCTTCTTCTTCTTCTTCTTCTTCTTCTTCTCACAGCTGCTGTATGGCTGCAAGGAATACAACCCGGGTCTGGGGAACCCAGATCGAACTCTTTAAAAACAGTAATGTCCCATTTGGCCCTCACTTTTTTGGCAACCAAGGTCTATGAAAGATTTTGAATGGTAATAAGGGACCAGTGTTCCCTCTAAGCTAGCATGAGCTAGCTCAGTTTTTTAGCCTCCAGCTCACAGATTTTTGTCTTAGCTCAGGAAAGATGGCTTCAGAGAAAACTTGCTCACAACTTTAATGCCAGTAGCTCACAAAGTAGAATTTCTGTACACAAGACTCCACATCTTAGAGGGAGCATTGTAACGGACCCTTATTAAGTGACCCCAAGGGACCTTTCAAACATTATACTGAAATAAAACTGGGGTTTCCACAAGGTGTATACCTAACATGGAGTCATGTGAGCTACTGAAAGTAATCTGTATACATAATACTGTGTGATATAAATGTTCTTAAAATCTGTTTCTCATGTATTGGCTCACCTGAGAAGATTTGTTCATTCCTTTGTCCACATGGGTTTGTGCATTCTAACAACAACAACAAAATTTCCCTTCACACACTGTTGTGTTTGGTCTGTAATGTTTCAGCTATTTGCCCAGGAGGGAGTATTTCCATTTCTCTGAATCATATGAAAACCAGGTTAGCTTTTAGAACTGCAAACAGCCCTTTCTTTCTCTTTTCAGGTCATAAATTTGCCACATAATATTGTATGCAAAATCCAACTATGAGGTTTACCAGTAGCAGAACAACAGGGCATTGTTTCAGCTGTAAAGCACAAGGAAGCGGTAGATTGATAACAGCCGAGAGGATTTCAGAACTGAGGTCCAGCAATGGTAACTTTCATTGTTACCATTGAGCCTGCCTGTCCTCTAAAGCTGCAATTTCCTCCAGGGAAACTGATCTCTGTTACGATCTCTGGAGATTAGCAGTAATTTCAGGAGACCTGCAGAGTCCACTTGGAAGCTGGCAATCCTTGGACGCACCCACTTGAAAACCACTCTCTTCCTCAAGGACATGTACTTGAAACCTCCTAACATTCTTGGAAGGCCCCGGTCACACTGAGGGAAAAGGTGCGGCTTTTTTGAGCCGCATCAAAAGAGAAGGGCGACGGCGGGATCAGACAGATCCCCCGAGCTGCCGCGCAGTTGCTCCCCGGCATGATCAGATGCTGGGGGGAAGCCACAGATCGGTGAGCGAGGCGAGCCCACTGCGCATGTGTGTGCCTGCGCAGTTTGGCAGGGGGCCTCGCATGCTGCTGGAGACGGGTGCACCGGCGATCACACGGCCGCCCCTGCTGCAGATTTTCTGGTAAGTGGTAGTGTTTTGTAGGGGGGGGTTTGATCCACATCTTCAGCCAGAAGAGACTGATCGGGGACGGGTGTGCACCGCTTCCCAGATGTTGCGGTGTGATTGCACCTGCTTGATGCGCCCCCGATTCATCTCTCTTGCGGATCAAAGCCTGCCGTGTGACCGGGGCCGAAATCTCCCAACACTTGATCATTGGACCTAGCCCCGATAATAGCCACTTGGTGATTGATTCCCAATCCCCACTCATGGTAGCTATTTTGTTGTACCCACAGGTTGAATAAATATTGAGCTTAATAGACCGATGGTCAGACTCAGTAGTATGTGTGAGACTGGCTTAGGGAAGTTCCTTGCATAAAAGCCTCACTGCCTTCCTTGACCCTGTATACAGCAAAAGGCCTCAGAGTGGAAGCCCAATTACACCATCAGCATCTGTCTCTGAACCTGTCTGAAAACTGGAACTTCTCTGTGGCCCAAGGCAGATTTTCATTGAGGATTTCCCCATTTTTACACCCTTCCCTGCCCACATGGCTGCATTATACAGTACTTAAAAAAAAGGGGGGGTGTACTGGTATGAGTGCGGTAATAAATTAAGGATTTATTTTTAAAAAAACCCTCTGAGCTCACATTTCTGGAGGAGGAAGTTCATGCATACAGGAAACATGCATCTTTTTTCTTCCAGAAGTGAACTGGACTGCTGTGGAACAAGAATGCTGGTCTAGACAACTTTAGGGCCAAATTTGACATGATGTCTGCCAGGAATCTGGTTTGGATGCCCCAACCCAATTTATAGGCATTGACGAACTAACATTCCCAAGGGCCTGATCTGGATCAAGAGCAGGGCATGGGGGGAGAAGGGCTCCTAGCCCTCATCTCCATTTTGGTGGCAGAAGAGGGGTTTTTTTTTTAAGGGCTGTTGGGCTAACAGCACGATGTCATTTCCAGGAGCAACCTGGAAGAGACATCATACCTCTCTAGGAATTGCCAGAAACTTCATGGTAAAACCATAGGGTCTGGGCAATTCCTAGAGAACGCTGCCATAACTTCTGAGATAATGTTGGCAATTCCTACAGAGTTGTATTGTCACTTCCAGGTTTTGCCCAGAAGTGATTTTTTACATGATCACTGATGGCTGCCCCCTGTGCCCCCACTCCCCAATCTCTTGGTCATTGTCAAGCCAGGTCTGACAATCATTGGGGGGAAGGTGGGGCTTCAGCCTTTCCCACAACAGCATTTTCCTGAGCCAAATGGCCACAGAGGGGCTATTTGCCCTGCTGTGAACCCCAACCCAGTTTGTGGCAGACATCAAATCTAATGTATTTATTTATTTAAGGCATTTTCATACAGTCATCCCACCCCATCAGGGTCCCCGGGAGGCACACATAAATACATTTCAACAGAGGTCATTTCGGGGTTGTGGCAGACATCAAATCTAATGTATTTATTTATTTAAGGCATTTTCATACAGTCATCCCACCCCATCAGGGTCCCCGGGAGGCACACATAAATACATTTCAACAGAGGTCATTTCGGGGAAGATCGCGGGGGATTGCAGTTCCCCCGGGTGAGGTACGGGGGGCGGGGCACATGACGAAGCCCCGCCCCCTGCTTCCGGCTGCCCCGCTTCCGGCCCTCATTCAGCCAGGAGGAGGCAGGAGAAGAGGGAGGGTAAGTTGCTTCCTCCCTGCCTCTCCCCACCCCTGCCTGCCTGGGGCCAGGGAGGGCCTTCGCAGGGCTTCCTTGCCTTGCAGGTCCACCGCCGGGCCCCTCATGGGGCTCGGCAGTGGAGCTGCAAGGCCGGTGAAGGCCGGGACTGTTGGGGGCGGGGTGTGTGGCCTTATGACACACTTCCGGTGATGTCAGGGGGTGTGGCCTTATGACACACTTCCGGTGATGTCAGGGGGTGTGGCATATGCTAATGAGTTATGCTAATGAGTTCCCCTAGCTCTTTTTCTACGAAACGACCCCTGCATTTCAACAATTAAAAACAAC
>NW_015172005.1:1789021-1802439 GCF_001447785.1 Gekko japonicus | reverse complement strand
CTTATGACACACTTCCGGTGATGTCAGGGGGTGTGGCCTTATGACACACTTCCGGTGATGGCAGGGGGTGTGGCATATGCTAATGAGTTATGCTAATGAGTTCCCCTAGCTCTTTTTCTACGAAACGACCCCTGCATTTCAACAATTAAAAACAACATTTATTACTTTGGTCCTTAATGTCCAACAATATGATGGATCTATCTACATAATAACTGCCCTTGGGTTCCTCTTCTGTCTGCCCAGGGTCCTGTCAACCAGGTGCGTGCTTGGAACTGAATTTCCAGGCATGCAGGACTGGATTCAGAATGGGCCTGCAGTGCTTGACAAGAGAGGGCCTCAAATGGACTCGGGAAGTTGAAGTTGCCTCAATGGGGAAACCTGTGTGTATCCCAGGAGGTCTAAATTAGGCTTACCAACCTCCAGCTGAGGCCTGGAGATCTCCTGGACTTATCAGGAATCTCCAGACTACAGAGATGAGTTTCCCCAGGAGGACATGGCAGCTTTGGAGGGTGGATGGACTCTATGGGATCACATCCTCACTGAGCATCCTCCCCTCCCACAGTCTGCCCTCTACAGGCACCATACCCAAATCTCCAGAAATTTCCCAAGCTGGAGTTGGCAACCCTAGTACACATGCAGTCCCTCAGTACATGAGAGTTTCCCCAAGAGTGCAAATTATATATTTTAGACTATGAGACATCTCTGTTAACTAGGAACTTAAAAAAAAAACTTTTAAAAAGCTATTTACTAAACCAATATTTGGAATATCCAGGGCAACATTGTAATCAAATAACAAAATGCTAGCTTTTTTTCTGGACTATCTTGTGACCTTAGCGCATCTTTACAAGTCTCAGAACAGGCCCTTGTGGCATTTTTAAATGGCCAAATTCTTCTCTATAATGGCATCAGCAGCCACAGCTTGGACCCACGGCCACCACAGCATCTAGTTTGGCTCTGACAGAGACACAAAACGTCAAGAAAGCTGCCGTATTATATGGAGTTCCATTTTTCTCTGCTTTTTTTTTGAATGCCAAAATCAGCTGGAGCAGATGAAAACTGGATTCGAGGAAGAATGTACAGCTGTATCCCTATCAACTGTATCTGAAGAAGTGAGCAGCAACTCACAAAAGTTGATACCCTGCCACAAATTTTGTTAGTCTTTAAGGGGCTACTGGAATCTTGCTCTTTTCTATTGAACAGAAAGTCTGTGTAGTCTTTTCCTTTCCAGTCACTTTTTCCCACTTCAAAATCACTTTCCCAAAGCTGCTTTCTCATTCATGGGGTAGGAAGGGGGGGGGCATAATTTATTGCAGGAAAATTCCATGGGGTGGGTGGGTTGATGCATCACAATTAGAGAAATATGACCCACACATTCCTGATGCATTTCTTGCCCCTGTTGTAGGAGCAGGTTTTTTTCTGCCTTAAAAATTTGCATGGCTTCCCCCAATAGTTCCTCAAATCCCTGAGACATAGTTCTAATTAACAGATATCACATGGGCAAAGGCTTTATTCCCCAAAGCGGCTCAGGCCATCTGAATCAACACAATTTTAGTTCCTTATTCCGTTCCCCCTCGTGTCTCTTATCCAGTGTCATGCAATACAGTCTTGGTTGTCTATCTGGCCTTAGAATAACTAATGTAAGTTGAAGATTTTCTGTTGGTAGCTACAGGCATAGCGATGACTGAGGCTACAGCCCAGATGTCTAGCTTGCACAGACATACCCTCAGGACACCATTCGGCCAATGAAGAGGAATGTGCCCTAGGAGGAAAGATGTGTTCCACCCTGGCATATAGCCTGATTCTCCCAGTGATGCTACTGAGTGATAGAAGCCCACAGGCCAACGGGGCCAAGCTAGGCATCTCTGTTGTGAAAGAAATAGGGACAGCTGGAAGAACTCAAGCCACAGCTTGCTGCCAGGACCAATGATGCCCCCCTTGTCTTGGAGATGGTGGTCAATACCTTTTGCTGAGCTGAACTCAGATGCACCCCTCCCCTTTCAATCATTTTGGGTTAATAGCTCACTCACTCTCAGGCTCCTGTATTCTCCATGTATTTATTAATTTAGTAGACTTTTATACCACCCTCCCAGCAAGTGGGCTCAGGGCGGTTCAAAACATTTATATAAAGTAAAAGTGATGGCGAACCTAGACAGCATGATCCTCAAATCCCTGAGACATAGTTCTAATTAACAGATATCACATGGGCAAAGGCTTTATTCCCCAAAGCGGCTCAGGCCATCTGAATCAACACAATTTTAGTTCCTTATTCCGTTCCCCCTCGTGTCTCTTATCCAGTGTCATGTAACACAGTCTTGGTTGTCTATCTGGCCTTAGAATAACTAATGTAAGTTGAAGATTTCTCTGTTGGTAGCTACAGGCATAACAAGGACTGAGGCCACAGCCCAGACTTCTAGCTTGCACAGACATACCCTCGGGACACCATTCGGCCAATGAAGGGGAATGTGCCCTAGGAGGAAAGATGTGTTCCACCATGGCCTGATTCTCCCAGTGATGCTACTGAGTGACAGAAGCCCACAGGCCAATAGGCATCTCTGTTGTGAAAGAAATAGGGACATCTGGAAGAACTCAAGCCACAGCTTGCTGCCAGGACCAATGATGCCCCCCTTGTCTTGGAAATGGTGGTCAATATCTTTTGCTGAGCTGAACTCAGATGCACCCCTCCCCTTTCAATCGTTTTGGGTTAATAGCTCACTCATTCTCAGGCTCAGGCTCCTGTATTCTCCATGTATTTATTAATTTAGTAGTCTTTTATACCACCCTCCTGGCAAGTGGGCTCAGGGCAGTTCAAAACTCAACCATAAAAACATTTATATAAAGTAAAAGCGATGGCGAACCTAGACAGCATGAGATCTAATTAAACTTAACCCCGACATGGTGCCATAATACAGTTCTAGCCCCCTGATTTGTAATTAAAAATAAACAGCTAACAATGGGGGGGACAAGGCATGGAAGGAGTTTTCAAGGCAGATAGTTGTTACTACTATTATCCATTAAAACTGTTAAAAACCATTGCTGTCCTCAACCATATCTCTGTTCTGTCAAGGATAATCACTGGTTGTGCTTTGGTCAGGACTGGACTCATTGGGCCTTGTTTGTTCCAATCCCCTGGCCTCAGAGCTAATTCACATTAAAAGTCCACCTGGCAGATGTCCCACATTGGTCCCTGCCACATGGGGAAAAAAAGTCGGGCAAAAGTGTGGCTTTTAAAAGCCACACCAAAATAGGCACGCGGCGGCGGGATCATACAGATCTCGTGAGCCGTGGCGCAATTGCTCCCTGGCACGATCAGATGCTGGGGAGACAGTGACGGGAGGCTGCCGACCTTAATTCCCAAGCTACGGAGAAAAAGAAAGGGCTTCAGTCTTCCTCCTCATGTGCCATTTTCCTGATCTGAAACGGCATGGGGAGCCACTATTGGCCCCATTGAGGAAACTGGCATGTACTGGGGAATACACATCAGTTTCCCCGAAGGGGCAAACAGGAGCTCTCTGGGCCATTTCATGCTGGGAAAATAACACCGGGGTGGGGTTGAAGCTCCTTCTCCTTGTGCACCATGTGCCTGATGCCAATTAGGCCCACGTGCACCTGAGAATTACATCCTCAACGAGCAACCTGAAAACCATCTTTTAACAGTCCTTTGGTCTACCACAGCTGATAATTGTCCACCCATTACAGGCCCTCTGGCTGCTTACACAATCAGTCAAGCCTCCTGGGATATCCAAGAAGGCCTTTTATCAGAGGACCAAGGTTGATTTGCTTTAGGTCTGATGGTTTTGATCTCCAGACTGGTCTGCCTGCATGGATCTCCATCCCTACTTGTGCTCTGCTTGATCAGCCTGACTCACTTGTCCTGTCCTGGAAAACCAGAACTGTATCCAACAGACTGCCTGGGTTTTCAACCTGGGCTTGCTTTCCCTGGATGTCCTCAAACATATATGATTTGGCAAGGATTCTTGGATGTGCTTGGGCACTTCTGCTCTTGTGGATTTGGACTTTGCTGCCTCTGAGTAGGTTTGCCAGCCTCCAGATGGTGGCTGGAGATCTCCTGGAATTACAACTGTTTTCCAGCCAACAGAGATGAATTCTCCTGGAGAAAATGGCATCGTACCCTGGTGAAGTCCCTTCCTTCCCCAAACCCCACCCTCCCCAGGCCCCATCCCCCAAATCTCCAGGAATTTCCCAACCCAGAGCTGGCAACCCTACCCATGGGGCTGGGCCCATCAATATATCCTTGACAGCCTATGGTTTTCATTTCAGACTTCCTCTCACTTTCTCCTTGGAGTTCCATATTATTTAGTCTTGGCTTCCAAAGTGGCATCAGTGCGTTGTGAATCCTCCACTGCTCTGTTTCTTGGTTCCAAAGATTCTGCAGCGTGCCGGGCGTGAGAGGTTTCCATTCATAACACTTTTCTTCTCTCTGTCTTAACATAGCACTTGGCCGAATTGATAAAACACTTCAATAAAACAGTCTTGATGAGTCTGTAGGTGCTTTTGTATCAAAGTTCCTTTATGTCTGGATGACCTGTGTTCAGATTTCCACTCTGTCGTGGAAGCTCACAGTGTGAGCTTCTCTCTCTCTCTCTCTCTCTCTCTCTCTCTCTCTCTCTCTCTCTCTCGGGGGTGTGGTGTCTCTGTGTCTCTCTCTCTCTCTCTCTCTCTCTCTCTCTCTCTCTCTCTCTCTCTCAGCTTCACCTAAATCACAGTGTTGTTAGGGGAATAAAATGAAGAAAGGGAGAACAATATCGCCAGCTGCTTTGGATCTCCATTGGGAAGAAAAGTGGGGTATAAATATCTAAATAAACATAGACACATAATTAAAACTGTGCAGAAGATGAAGCTTGATGGGATCAGATGTACGATTACATTAAGGTTTCTTTTTTGCAGTTTTTGCAATGTTTTTATCAATGCACACAGTGAATCAGTGATGGGGGGAGAAAGTTGCAGGTCAAAAACAAACAAACAAAATAGCCCCTGAACACACACACACACACTGTATCTCTTCTCTCTTCAGTTCCTGATTTAATGTCAAGTATTTTCCTAAATCAGAATCAATGAGTGGATTGCAGTGCAAAGCAAACTGCCAAATCAATAGAGAAATGGAAGGGAGAAAAACCCATTCATGTTTAAGAATGTGTCCATCTCATTTTTTTAATAGAGTTTTATTAGTTTATATATAAAAAGGGGGAAAGGGAAAAGAGGAAAAAGTACAAAGTTATATATATAACTCACTTTTTTAAGGAGCTTGCATCAAAATTCAGGTCTCTGTGCCAAGAACTCCTAGGCTTAACGACATCTAGGCTGGGCCCAGAGTTCTTCCAGAATCACAACTTACATCCGGGCTACAGAGATCAGTTGCCCTGGAGCAAGCACCAACTTTGTAGGATGGAGGCATCACATGATCCCCCACTGAGCTCCTTCGCCTCCACAAATTCTACCCTCCCGGGCAACACGACCAAAATCCCCAGGAATTTCCCAAGCCCGAGTTGGCTGGCAAAGCAACCCAATGAGTCCAGAAGTGCTGTGTCAATAGATAGCTATAGGAAAATGGTTCCTTAATGGCATTAAAAGATATATTACTTTCTACCTACATTATGAACTTAATCAGGATTAACGGTCACTCTTTCACACTATCGGGCTCCTGGGAAATGTAGTTCTGTGAGGGGGCAAGTTATTTGTAAGAGTGGATTTTCAGCATCTTCCTATCCAGAGCTGGATCCAAAAGGTGGCAGGTGGCAAAAGGAGGCATTTTCTGGAACCAAAAGGCCCACCATGCTGACAGAGCTGCCATTTTCATTTTTCATAGACTACAACAAGGTCAGAATCAGCATGGGGAAAAGCCCAGTTTCCAAGGGGACCGACTGAAGCTGCGTGCCAAGGGCTGCAAATAATCTTAGACTGAGCATAGTTTCAGTTAAGTGGAAAACATAAGTCAAAGCAAAAGTGAGGACAATGTTGTGATTTTCATGAAGCCAGAACACACATGAGCAGTGTTCCCTCTAAGCTGAGTTAGTGTGAGCTAGCTCACAGTTTTTTAGCCTCCAGCTCACAGATTTTTGTCTTAGCTCAGGAAGGACGGCTCCAGAGCAAACTAATTTATGCAGTAGCCCAATCACTGGCTCACAGCTTTAATGCCAGTTGCTCGCAAAGTAGAAGTTTTGCACACAAGACTCCACAGCTTAGAGGGAACATTGCACATGAGCACACGGGCATTGTATATATTCCGAGGGTGTTGAGTTGCTGAGTGCTGTCCTATGCATTAGCATGAAATAATGCATGATATAAATATAACTTCCATGTTTCACAAGTGTAAAGGGAAGAGAGAGGGAAATGACAGCAGATGAGGCGGGGACTGTTGCAGGCAGCAAAATAAGACTCATCTGCAGTAAGCAACTTGAAATTTTCTTTAACCACAATGATTGTGTAGCAAAAATGTTGAACATCTTTAGCCATACAGGAAGCTAAACGCTGAGGTATCTCTAACCAATCAAGAGAGTCACAAGCCTCAGACCAGGAAAGACTTCAAAGTACAACATATGCGAACGTTGCAACCGAACAGTTCTCATTCCACTCGCTTTTCTAAAAAATCTTCTTTACATTGTAGGATGGCCAGACAAACGTGAAGTCCATCATGGCGAAGTTCAGCCCTTCCAACAACCCAGCCGAGGAAGTTCACAGCCGACATGTCAAAATGGCAGGACAATCTTCCCTGGCGACGAAAGCTGCATTTGAGAAGTTTTCTCATTTGGAAAATGCTGGTCCACCTGCCAGACCCAGCACTCTTCAAAAGTCTCCGTCTTTCAGACCTCCTTTGGGCCTAAAACCTTCTCTTCAAGACTCACCAGACAAGGAACCAAAGCCACCCCCTCTGAAAAGCAGCCCGGCAGCCCACAAGTATGCAGCGCTAGCTCAGGCGACCAGCAGAGACGTCAACGAAAAGGTGAGCTTCCCTAAGCCTTTGGGTCCCAAGCCTACCGAAATCCTAAAAGAGAACTCCAAGCCAGTGTTTCCAAAGGTTCCGGACAACAGGCTGCCCGGCTCCACGCTGCCCATGAAAAATGAGCTCAAGCCTTCAGGACTGAAGCCAAACTTTAAATCGGAACTACAAGAAACACCAGAGACCAAACCCGTGTTCCAAAAGCTAGCAGGAGTTAAGGAAACATTTATCACTGCGTCACAGGAAAATGACTCCAAACCTCTTTTTCCAAAGGCTATTGTGAAGCAGAGACCTTCTTTAATTCATCCTGCCAACAATGAAGAGACTCCCAACAAAAATGTTTCTTTGAATCAGGCCCCTCCACCCCTCCGGGGCCCCAAACCAAAAACCCACTCATTTAAGTCCCCCAAGGATGCCGAGGAAAAGAGCACCAGTGGTGTTGACTCCAGTCCTACACCTGTCCGTTTTCCTGTCAGTTTGAAACCTGTCAGCAACCAGAACAAACCGCCTCATGGTCTCCCAAAATCTTATGGACAGCAGAATGAAGAAACAAGGCCAAATGTCACCAAGGATGTTTTCAGAAGCAAACATGGGGACTCGGGATCACCTTCTACGCCTGCTAAATTTGTGCCTTCCAGAGTGGCTACCTCAGGGCCTTGGGCCAATAACCACGAGAAAGGAGAGAAGGATTTGGCTGGCCCCAAACGGAAGGCAATACCTCCACCGTTCAAACTGGGCCCAGCCCCAACCAAACCGAGCAGGCCTCCAGTGGTGGACCTGGCCAGATTCCAGAAAGATAAAGACAGTAAGTCACTCTCCCCCTATTTACTATTTTATTTGATGCAAGGGAAGAAATCCCCCAATCTAGTGGGGGATATCACAGGATACTCTGCTTTAGAGAAAGACCCTTTCCCCTAAGGTATCTTGTATTAAATGGCCAGCACTCTGAGTTATTTGCTGTATTTGGGCTCCACATAAGCGAAACTATGGCCCCGGTCAGACATGCCGGAAAACGCGGGGGGGAAGCGCAGCTATTTGCGCCGTCGCATTCTGATGCGCTATTATGCGATCAGACATGACGGGCGGCTTCCCTGCAGCAAAGAGGACGACGGGGGAGGAAGCCGCGTGCCGGCGCGATCACACCGGGAGGCTTCCATAGGCGGCCCATGGCAAAGCTACTACATGCGGTGAGGAGGCTTTTTACTGCACGCCTTGCCCTTGCCACGGGTTCGCCACGGGAGTGCTACGCCTCCCAGATGTTCCTGTGTGATCGCGCCCGGATACTCTGCAGGACTCCTGTGCCTTCAGAGGGGCAAATGCTCCATGTGAACAGGGCCTATGTAACTTTAGTTTATAATTTTATAGCATTGTAAAATTAGGGGTGCCAGTGTGGGACCTGGGGATCTCCGGGAACTACAGCCCTCCTCCAGTGTACAGCAATCAGTCCCCCTGGAGAAAACAGTTACATGGCACTTTCTGCATCCTCTCTCCCCCCTCCCCTTACCACCTATGTATCTCTGGCCGTTTCTTCATGCCCTCCATGCATCTGACGAAGAGAGTTGTGTTTCTCGAAAGCTTATGCTACAATAAAGTCGGTTAGTCTTAAAGGAGCTACTGGGCTTTTTACTATCCTGGAGAAAACGGATGTCCCTGTCCTTCCCAGGCCACACTCCCAAATCTTGAGGAGTTTCCCGACCTGGAGCTGGCAACCCTACCCAGCCCCAGCCCCTGCTGGCACCCAGGGGCGCCCGGGCAAGCAACCCTGCTATAGTTTTATATCAGTATCCTAGTAGGTTGACCATTTCAACCTGTCCCTCTAGTCGTCTCTTTATAATATCTGCAGCATTTATTAGGTGGTGCTATTTAATTCCACGCCATGCAAAGAATATAAAACCCCTATTAAAATGACAGGACATTTTTTTCCCTGGCTAGCTGGCAACATGATGCCCCAATGGCCCCTTTTTAACAGTAAAAGCTACTTTCAGAGAGGTAGGAGGTGGATTCTTGATTCTTTTTGCCCAGCCGCCACTTCCCCGTTGCCCAATTGACACCCCCCCCAAGATATATATGCAATTCACAAGGTTCCAAATTTGGAATTCTGCAGGGATCGAAACAATTTGGTAGGAGATTTGAAGTAAGGAAATGATGGACAAAGAATGGGTAAAACAATTTTCTCCTTGTTGCTTTTCCAGTTTTGGTTGACCTCTCTAGAAGCAGACAACTTGTGGCTTAAAAAGGGCACTGGGGTTTAGAGACAGGTATATGTAAGTTTTGACTGAGATTCAGGAGCTCTATATGGAGAGATGAGAATATTTGTCTATGGGGGAAAGCAAGAGGCCATTCTAGGCTCACACTTTCTGAGAGGGTGGAATTTGTTTATTTACTTGCTTATTTATAGCCCGCCTTTCTCGCTGAGACTCAAGGTTGTGACCACTTAGTTAAGTTCCAGGTGATTTTTAGGGGGGAAAAATGTTTGAAAAAAGCAAGGAGTACAGTCTCCCTGATCTGACCTGGTTGGGTTGCTAAGTGCCTGAGGAAAAGGCCTCCTGTCCCCTCAATGCAGGCTTCTTTACCAGGTGATGTTATTTCTCTCGTTGCCATGAAAAGCTTCACCTGCCCATTTCTACACGTTAAGCCTCTCTTAAAGGGACAAGACACTTTTGTCCAGGCCTGCTGGCAAGCCCTGGTTAGCTCAGTCTCATCAGATTTCAGAAACTAAGCAGGGTGTCGTCCCTAGTTGAGCCAGTTTGGTGTAGTGGTTAAGTGCGCAGACTCTAATCTGGGAGAACCGGGTTTGATTCCCCACTCCTCTACTTGTACCTGGCTGGATGACCTTGGGCAAGCCATAGTTCTGATAAGAGCTGTCCTTGAAAAAGAGCAGTTTCTGCCAAGAGCTTTCTCATCCCCACCTACCTCACAGGGTGTCTGTTGTGGGGAGGGGAAGGGGAAGGAGTTTGTAAGTCGCTCTGAGACACCTTCGGGTAGTGAAGGGCGGGGTATAAATCCAATCTCTCCTTCTTCTTCTAGTTAGTACCTGACTGGGAGACCATCAAGGAAGTCCAGGGTTCTACTCAGAGACAGGCAATGGCAAACCACCTCTGTTTGTCTCTTGCCTTGAAACCCTTACCGAGTCGGCTGTGACTTGGTTGCACTTCCCACCACCACAGTCTTCCTGGGTCTACTTCAGAGTGCACATGGGGGAATCACAAGTCTACATGCTTTGCTTTCATGTGTAAGAAGCACCCCCACACACACAGTTAATGAAAACCAGCATTTTGGAGAGGTTAGGCTAGCTTCCTCCTGCAGAGGAATTAATTTTTGATGTAGCATTCAGCTATGTGGTCCCCCACCTCCATTCCGAAGCGGTACAGTCCCAGAAAGATCACCTCCTTGCTCTGAGCACATTGGTAGGGTCCTAACTTCCTGTTGCAGAATTAGGGAATGCTCCAGATCCTTGGTGATCTCAAAGCTACAGTGGCCTCCATTTTTCATGGCAGAGATCATGTCCTAGATGGCCAGTGGAAATTCAACAGGTGCAACATCTCCCCAGCACGATTCAATTATACCAGGTGCAGTTACACCTGTTGAATTTCTGCTTCAAACTCTAACCAGCCCTCTTCTCAGGCTATATAGATGATAAGTATGAATGTTATGCATTATTTTATGCAACTCAGGGAAAGCATTAGGGCTGCTTTGTATAAGAAATATGGTATTCAAGAAGTAATCCCTAGGTACAACATGCATACATATCACATCCGTTAGGAATGCTGCAGGCATTTAGGAAACTTGCTTGTTGTTGGTTTTTTCCTTTCAAAATACACGTGAGAGGAGGCTCAAGCTTTTCCACAGGATATTTACATGTGCTTTGAAACAAAACAATAAGAGCAGTGAAAGCCAGGGTGGAGTAGTAGCTAGAATGTCAACCTGGGGAGGCTTGGGTTCCAATCCCACCTCAGCCATAAAAGGCCATCACTTTCTCTGTCTGCTAGCCTGCTTCATAGGGGATGATGTAAGATAAAATGGGGAGGGGGGGAGAACCATGCATACAGCCCTGAGCTTCTGGGAGGAAAGGCAAGATAGAGAAGAATACAACGTGCAACAGGCGATACACGTGATCACATTCGATGCGCTGCAGCCTTGTTAAAAAATGGTGAGTGTGCCGTGAAGCCTTGCATTGGGATCAAGGCCACAGGCAATGCCCCCCACACAGACACGTCTCCTCTTTTAGCAGAACTTCATCCTACATAGGCTTAAACACTACCCTGCTTTTTGGTGTAGTGGTTAAATGCTCAGACTCTAACCTGGGAGAACTGTATTTGATTCCCCATGCCTCCACTTGCACCTGGCTGGATGACCTTGGGCAAGCCATAGTTCTGTCAGAGCTGTTTTCTCAAGGACAGTTCTGGAAAGAGCTTTCTCAGTCCCACCTACCTCACAGGGTGTCTGTTGTGGGGAGGGGAAGGGAAAGGAGTTTGTAAGCCGCTCTGAGACGCTGAGTGAAGGGCAGGGTATAAATCCAATCTCCTCCTCTCCTCTTCCTCCTCTTCTTCTTCTTTTTCCTTGTACGATTCATGTACTTGTCAGCAGCTCTGTGCAAATGTTCTAGGGGGAAACACAAAGCTTGAGGTTTCACCCCATAAGTTGATGGCACACTTGACTAGGTGCAACGGGCCTCAGAAGCCCCAGGCATGGCATGAAAACCAGCTATAAATTCAGAGCCTACTTTATTTAGGGACAGAGAAAGGGAACATGTGACCTTAAGCCAGTCCCTTTTTAATCAACAGAACCTACCTCTCAGGGTTCTTGTGAGTATAAAACGGGAGGGGCATGTTCACTGCACAGAGCTCCTTGGGAGAAGGATAGGCGGGGTTGCCAGCTCCAGGATGGGAAGTACCTGGAGATTTGGGGGGTGGAGCCTGAACAGGGTGGGGTTTGGGGGGGGACATCAGTGGGATAGAATGCCATAGAGGCCACCCTCCAAAGCAGCCACTTTCTCCAGGTGAACTGATATCTGTTGCCTGGAGATCAATTGTAATCCCAGGAAATCTCCAGCCACCACCTGGAGAGGAATGGCAGAATCATAGAATCATGGAGTTGGAAGGGGCCACACAGGCCATCCGCCTAGAGCATCCCTGTAACTGCAGACTAACTGCAAGTCATGTTCTACTTGGGTTGAGTCTGGCTGGTCTGCGGGGCCATGGCTCGGCGGTTGCATGCAGACAGGTCCCCGGTTCAATCCCCAGCGTTTCCAGTTAAAAGGGTCAAATAGTAGGTGATGTGAAAGACCGAAATCTGAGATCCCAGAGAGCTGCTGCCAGTCAGAGCAGGCAATACAGGCTTGGAAAGTCCAAGGGTCTGGCTCAGCTCGCTATTTTCAGCGGCCGCAGTTTCCGATCTCTTACCTCGTGTCCTGAGAGTGCACGCTACGCGCAATCCTCTCAGTACAGGTGCTTTCTATTTTAGCGTGACTAGGGGAATGTGCATACTTTCCAGCTTCAGTACACGTAAATGCGTGCCATCGAAAAACTCGGTTTCTGATCAATTTTTTTAAAACTGGAAAATACACACAAAATGGCAGGAGCGTTTATTGAGAGGACTGCTCTCCCAGTACTTAAGAGAGGATGCTAAACTCATAAAAAGGCCTCCTATAAGACAGCGTCATGTGTTCACATGATGAGTGCCTAGAGGAAGTCTTTCTGGGGGGTACTTGTGCTTCAACAGGACAAATTATATAATTTAGGCTGTTTTCATTCTGCTTTTCTCCCCTGCAAGGAACTAAAGCAACTTACAAAGTACAGTGTAAACTGGGGGAGCCAATTTGGTGTAGTGGTTAAGTGCGCTGACTCTAATCTTGGGGAACCGAGTTTGATTCTCCACTCCTCCACTTGCACCTGGCTAGATGACCTTGGGCAAGCCGTAGCTCTGATAAGAGCTGTCCTTGAAACAGAGTAGTTTCTGTCAGTGCTCTCTCAGCCCCACCTGCCTCACAGGGTGTCTGTTGTGGGGAGGGGAAGGGAAAGGAGTTTGTAAGCCGCTCTGAGACTCCCTTGGGTAGTGAAGGGCGGGGTATAAATCCAATCTCTTCTTCTCTTCTTCTTCATCATGAGCTTTTTACTGGTTTGGTCCATTAGGCCACAGGCAATGAGCCATGGATCTTGCCCTTCTGTTCATGACCCTGGCTATGCCCAAGCTTGAGGGCTACCGACTCTGGGTTGGGAACTTCTTGATGATGGGGGAGGTGAAGCCTGGGAAAGGCAGGGTTTGGGGGGGGCAGAGCTCAGAGGGATATAATGCTATTTTCCAAGGCAGCGTTTTCCCCCAGGAGTTGGGGAACTGATCTTTGTAGTCTGGAGATCAGTTGACATTCCAGGAGATCTCCAGGCCCCACCTAGAGGTTGGCAACCCTATTCAAGTACCTGCAATACGAGAGAGAGAGAGAGAGAGAGAGAGAGCGCATGTGCAT
>NW_015172005.1:1784349-1788230 GCF_001447785.1 Gekko japonicus | reverse complement strand
CAAACTTCTTACTGTGCAGTAATCGCTACCACTAACAAATCTGAGACAGTATCTTCTGCTAGATGGATTTGTTCAGCTACCACTCAGTATCTGCATTGCAGTTTAAAGGCCCCCTAGTTGCCACATTTCCCACATCACTAGTACTATCTAGTACAGGGATGAACTATCACACTTGGGAGCAATTGCGCTCAAGGGATGTGAACACACTCGTTGCCCAGAAATCCTTACCACCTTTTGGATAGCAAGACCAAATAGGCATGGTGTGTGTACAGAGACCAGGCTCTGAGCAGTCAAAACATAAGAAAGTTTAACAAACAAAAATAAAAAGAGTACACACAGTCTGTTCAAACATCAGACTTAGCAAGGATACAAGGAAAATGTGAAAACACACAATCCTTTAAATGCTAAAGTAGGTTTCATTAGAATAAACTACCTTGAAGTTGCAGCATTTAAAACTCCTTATTTACCTTGGAGGACATTATTTCATAGGACAACCATAAAATGGAAGTGGCTAGATGACAACATACACACAAGTACCTTAGTTCACAGAGTTGGGACTTCTCCCCATTGTCCCTTGCCATGTGGACAATATGGAGTCTCTGGGTAAAGACTTAGTGTTTCACAGCTCTTGCCCATCCAAGAAAGATGAACTAGGAGAATAGAAAGTTCCTTCTCATGTTGTCTTGTGAATTCATAATCTTCCCTTGGCAGTCTGTCCCTCTCTGGCGTCATCCTGCCTTCCTGCTTTGAAAGGAAGAAATTACTAGCTAGACTTTTGGCTTTTCCAATCTCTGTCCCATTTTGGTGTGACATTGCAACAAGGGTGTGAGACATTAAACCTTTTGTTCTTACTTCTGCCAGATCCATCAGCATAACTTTGAATTTCTAGGGTGAATGCTGTGGAGGGCACTTCTCCACAGCTTGTATCTTAAGATACATGCAAGACAGGGAAACTGAGAAGAAAACAACCGTCTGTCAGAAGCAGACAAAAAAGGAAGTGGATGTTGGTTTAAGCAACAGTGGAGGTTCTTTGTTTTATAAACTCATCTGCAAACATGAACCTTCTCAAATGCCCCAGAATTTCCATTGGGCAAGGTTTTGCCAAATAAGCAAGCCTCTCTCTAAAAGTTCACATGCAGAGGGAAAAAAGCAGAATTTAAACTGCAATAGCCCTGATCTGGATAGCCCAGGCTAGCCCGATATCATCAGATCTCAGATACTAAGCTGGATAATCATTTGGATGGGAGGTCACCAAGGAATACCAGGGTTACTACGCAAAGGCAGGTAATAACAAACCACGTCTGAATGCCTCACCTTGAAAACCCTACTGGGTCACCATTCGTCAGTTGTGACTTGATTGTAGGGGAAAAAACAACTGCACTAAATACTCAATACCTGCATTCTCACATCAACTGAATAAGACGAAAGATAAAGTAAAGGTAAAGGTTCCCTTGCTTGAAAGCCAGTCGAATCCGACTCTAGGGTTGTGGTGCTCATCTCCGTTTCAAAGCCGAAGAGCCAGCACTGTCCGATGACATTTCCGTGGTCATGTGGCCAGCATGACTAAACACCAAGGTGCACGGAACGCTGTTACCTTGCCACTGAAGTGGTACCTATTTATCTACTTGCAATTTCTTGCTTTCAAACTGCTAGGTTGGCAGGAGCTGGAACTAGAGACGGGAGCTCACTCCGTCATGCAGCACCCGGGTCTCGAACTGCTGAACTACTGACCTTTCACAGCCTGCAGTTCAGCATCTTAATCACTTGAGCCACCGCAGGTCCTAAAGTGTGCTGTGCTTTCTATCAATTCCCTTTACTTTCTATCAATTCCCTTTTCTGGCTGCAGACCCCCAGTTTTCTTCTCATGTTGTTCCTGAGGGTCTCCTGTCCCCTCAAGAGAAGCATTTCAGGGAGATCAGGCACAGGAGGGGGATTTGCTGTTAATTGTGTAACTTAGAAAGAGTCACACAAGGTTGATCTCATGATGAAGTATAGGACACAGGAAGTAAAACTAGCAAAGACAATAGAATAGCTGATTCAACATAACTAGCTACTAAGTGAAACTTAACTGCAGATTCACTTAGGCTGTGATCAGATGGGCAGTTTGCTCTGATGTCGTGACGGCTCCCTACTGGATTTGAAGTGCACGATCAGACAGCAAGATCTTCCTCCTATCCCTCAGTCATTGCCCACCCCCCGTCCTCACCCCGTCCTCACCCCTGACTTTCCCAACACTGGATAAAGTCTGGTGTTTACAATTGAACATGTTTCACCATGGATTTCCAGGTGTCTGATCTCTCCCTTGTGCACTTAAGCCACTTTGTGAGGTCTGACATTTCTGGTCCCCTGCCACCATTTTTTTCCAGTTAGTTTTGTGTGCATAACTGCATATCTACTCCTAGCAAATAAGCAGTTATGCGCATGCACACATTAGAGTTGTTGTTCTTTTAAAAAAGAAGCTGCCTGCCCACCCTCTCCATGGTGACTGTGCAGTGGTGGTCTGAATGGTCGACCGCAGGGTAAGGCAGGAATAGGGTGGCATGTCTGGCCACACTTCTCCAGAACAAATAGCGCTGGAGAAATTAGAGGCGCGGACAGACCATGCCAAAGCCTACCATCTGATCACAGCCTTAGACGTTCAAATATGTAAGTTTGAAAGGCAGCCTCACGTATGGAAGAAGGGGCAAGACTGCTGGCTGACCAAAGAGGCAGACTACCTAGAAAGTATGTTTCCCCTTCAAATTACAAGAGTGAAGTTCGCGATGTGAGTGAGGAATCGGCCAGGGCTTCTCTTTAAATATGGTCACCTTCATTGTCGCTCTCCTTTGTGGCTTTTTCCTCCTAGGTTCCAACGAATCCCATCCAGTGCCTTTACCGTCTCCACTCCCACCACCCATTTCTGCCACACCTCCACCTCCACCACCACCACCACCACCACCACATCCTTCACCTTCCCACCCATCAACGCAAGCACCAGTTCTCCCTCCGAGAAACATCAAACCTAGGTCTGATGCCAGGTTGGTAACTAAATGGAATCCTGCTTTCTTTCATGTTCTGCTCTGTGTCTGGGGGAAGGAGGGAATCGTTGATCGCAGCTGTAGTGAAATATCTTCCCCACATAGTCATCTACATGTACCTTGTCTTTGTCACTCCTGGCAGTGTTTATTGTCTTTTGTTGCTATGTGAATGCTGTGGAGGATGCTATTCTTGAACATGAGGTAAGACATTCTCCATGTGAATGCCTTGCTGTTGGTCAAAGAAGAAAAAATCCAAGGCCAATATTTTCAAAGGGCATTTTACAAGGGTAAGCCTGGCCGTCTGTTTTCCGTCACAGCAGAATATCCAGCCACTGTTTTACAGAAAAGGAGACTCTTGAGGAACAATGGTGGGAAGAAGGAGTGTCTACATCTGGTTTTCTATTCGTAATCTCCAAAGGATGGTCTTAGCCAATGGGCAGCAGGGACAGTTGCCCTAGGCCCTGAGCTTGGTGGAGCCCAACTGAGCCCCACTTCCTCAAGGGGGGGAGGGAATAAAGCTCCTGCCACCACTTGAACACGCCCCATCAAGTGTTGCCAACCTCCAGGTGGGGCCTGGAGATCTCCCGTTAATATAGTTGATCGCCAGATGACAGAGATCAGTTCCCGTGGAGAAAATGGCTGCTTTGGAGTGTGGACTTGGTTGCCTTGTAGCCTGCTAAGCCCCCCCCCTTCCCAAGCCCTGCCGTCCCGGGCTCCACCCCCCAAACCCTCCAGGCATTTCTCCACCCAGAGTTGGCAACCCTAGCCCCATCCGGGGCCCTGGCAACTGGATTTCAGCATCAGCAGTGGCTGCTGCCCGCCTCGCCCAGGCCAAGGGCCACCCCTTGATTCTAGGGCCTCTGT
>NW_015172005.1:1771518-1782578 GCF_001447785.1 Gekko japonicus | reverse complement strand
GTGCAATAAACATCACAGTAAATGCACATGTCACCAGGGCTATTTTTGGGCAGGAACGCACAGGAACGGAGTTCCGGCTGGCTCCTGAGTTGGCCACGCCCAGCAGGAACTCATTAGCATAATAGGCCACACCCAATAGCAGAAACTCATTAGGATTGGCTACATTAGGGGTGTGTGGCCTAACATGCAAAGGAGTTCCTGCTACAAAAAAAGTCCTGGGTTTTGACAACAAACAAGGTAAACAGAATAAGAAGGGAAAGGTGGGTGTGGCTGGATGACCAGACTTCTGGTAACATGGGGGTGTGGCCTAATGTGCTAATGAGCTGTGCTGTCAGGGTGTGGCCTAATATGCTAATGAGTTTGGTGTGGCCTATTATCCTAATGTGTTCCTGCTGGGCTTTTTCTACAAAAAGAGCCCAGCATGTCACAATGCCAAAGAAAACCAATCTCTACATTTGAATCTATTCGACATGCAGGAGCTATAGCCAGATTCATATCTTACTGAGAGACCAGGAATAAAATTATAGACGAAAAGGATTGATGTAAAGGTTCTGCTTTTGAGAACGCACGGGTGGAACGCGGCATTTGCAGCTAGCCATCGGGTGAAGTAAGCCTTGGAACCTTCACTTCAGAAATTGTTTTCCCAGTTTTGAGACATTCCTCAGATGTAAACCTTCAGTGGTGGACCTTTTATTACATAAATATTACACCTCTGGAGGCATATCCTGCAGGAACGCCAGTGTTACATTGTTTCACAGCGTTTTCAGGAGGTTGTTTATGTTGTTTCAATAACATTTGTAGAGACTGGTTTCCTACTGTGTATCTCCGTTTTTGGCTTGACCTCCAGGTGGTGGCTGGAGATCTTTGGCTATTACAACTGATCTCCAGGTGACAGAGATCAGTTCACCTGGAGGAAATGGCCAATGTGGAAGGTGTACTCTATGGCATTCTATGCCATTGAAGTACTTCCCTCCCCAAACTCCACCCACCTTAAGCTCCACGACCCCCAAATATCCATGTATTTCCCAACCGAGATCTGGCAGCCCTATGGCTGGCTCCAGAGGGCCCGAAGATGGCACAGATGAGGAAGTCTGAGGACAAAACTGCTAGTGGAGCAGCTGCAAGTGGAGGAGTGGGGAATCAAACCCAGTTCTCCCAGATTAGAGTCCGCACAGTTAACCACTATACCAAACTGGCTCTCCTATCTTCCTCTTAGTCTTTCCTTAAACATCACAGCTGCTAGGGGAATGGTAGTGCAGTTAACCCTCTGAGAGTTGGGAGGTGATGCTTTTGTGGCCCAGGGCTGGGAATGATGACCACCTCTGAGAACCCCTTGGGTAGACGCCTCCCTGCAAGTTGTGTGGCTTCAGGGGTAAGAGCCAGTTTGGTGTAGTGGTTAAGTGTGCGGACTCTAATCTGGGAGAACTGGGTTTGATTCCCCACTCCTCCACTTGCACCTGCTGATGTGACCTCGGGTCAGTCACAAGCTCTGGCACAGCTGTCCTTGAAAAAGAGCAGTTTGTGTCAGAGTTCTCTCAGCCCCACCCACCCCACAGGGTGTCTGTTGTGGGGAGGGGAAGGGAAAGGAGTTTGTAAGCCGCTCCGAGACTCCAAGTGAAGGGCGGGGTATAAATCCAATCTCTTCTTCTTCTTCTTTTCAAAAGGAATCTCCTGTAGCTTGGCTTGCAGAGGTCTTTGGGCAGGCTATCTGATCCATGTTGCTTCAAGCATGTTAAGTCTCTTCACTGATTATCTTTTACCGACAAACCTTAAAGCAGCCTGGTGTGGATAAACTCTGGTTCCTACAATTAAAAAAAAATTGGTTGTCATCACAAGAGACAAATCACCGATCTGTAGTGTGCGTGTTTGTATGTGGAGGAAATCAGCAAAAACAGCCCCTCCCTTCCATTAGTGGAAACAATTGGTGGAATCCAACCCCTTAGACAAAAGATCATTCTGGGATTTTTAGCTGCATCCCCCCCCACCCCAATTTAAGATGTTTGTCTTTTCATTTTTATAGAAACTCAGAAAATGAAGAAAACTATGATGATGTTGATGTTGTTGAAGGTAAGGAGAGCTGAATTTCATTCACATTGGAAATGAGAAAATTAATCACAGTATAGCTTTGTTTATTTGAATAGCCTGGAAGGATTCCAAGCATCAAGAAGATCCGCACTACAAATGTAAACCTTTTTATCAATTGTACCCCGAGGTTTGTGTGTGTGTGTACATATATATACATAAGGAAAAGGTAAGAACCCTCAACAGGAAATTCCCAGCACTTTATTCAGCTACGGTTTCCAAGATTCTTTAGAAGCTGTGACAGTTGAATAGGTATAAAATAAGTAGATAGTTTACACAGAACCATACAGATTATTTTGAAGGCCAGAGAAATGGGGGTGGGGGGAGACTGCAGCATAGTAATATATTCACTTGAGGATATACATTCTAGTACTTTCAGAAAAGTACAAGCTTTAAAAATGACAATTTGGGTAATCGGAGAGCTGTATCCAAAGATGAATGGCTGTCATATCTTTTTGCTGCCGTTTCATATTGTAGAACATCAGTGATTGTTCAGAATGGGGGAGGGGGACTTGCCGGTAAATCTACTCCACTTGTCCTATGTGAGACCCAGAGGTCATTTCGGGGGGGAACGCGGGGTGAGGTGTGGGGGTGGGGCACACGACAAAGCCCCGCCCCCTGCTTTCAGCCGCCCCGCTTCCGGCCCTCATTCAGCCAGGAGGAGGCAGGAGAAGAGGGAGGGTAAGTTGCTTCCTCCCCGCCTCTCCCCACCCCTGCCTGCCTGGGGCCAGGGAGGGCCTTGGCGGGGCTTCCTCGCACTCCCGCCGGACTTGCAGGTTCACCGCCGGGCCCCTGATGTCAGGGGGTGTGGCATATGCTAATGAGTTCTGCTAATGAGTTCCCCTAGCTCTTTTTCTACGAAATGACCCCTGGTGAGACCCATTGTAGTGAAGAGAGAAACCACACATTTGCCATGCTTTAATTATGAGGAACATTAAACTATCTACCACTGTGTTCCTGCAAAAGAAAATTAACAATCTCTTTCTGGCTTTTGACTCTTCAGGTCCTGGAAATTCAGATGAGGTAGGTATTATCCTTCAAGGATACGATAACTTCAAATCCTTCTCTCTGATGCTCCCATTACTTATGCAATATCCTCCTCGGGCATCTTATTCTCTGCCTACCTCCTGTCGTTTAGGTGCCAAGTTAAATATAATTTTATTCTTTCAGGCTTTTGGCAGGTGATAGAACATGCTGTTATTTGTCAAACACAAAAGGTTTTGTAATGTGTAGACACAGGGTTGCCAGCCTCCAGGTGGTGGCTGGAGATCTCCTGGGATTACGACTGATCTCCAGGCGACAGAGATCAGTTGACCTGGGGGAAATGGCCATTTTTGAAGGTGGTCCTTATGGCATTATGCCCCATTGAAGCCCCTCCCCTCCCCAAACCCTGCCCTTCTCAGGCTCCACCCTCCAAATCTCCAGATATTTTCCAATTCAGAGTTCGCAGCCCTATGTAGACGGTATTGTAGGTAGGTAACAAGGAGGATTGTCCCCATGGCTCAAGCAGTTTTTTTTACTCTTCCAGAAGTAATAAATCTACAAATTGGATTAGAACATAAGAACATAAGAGGAAGCCAATGTTGGATCAGGCCAATGGCCCATCTAGTCCAACACTCTGTCAGACAGTGGCCAAAAATACCAGGTACCATCAGGAGGTCCACCAGTGGGGCCAGGACACTAGGAGCCCTCCCACTGTTGCCCCCCCCACACACACACCAAGAATACAGAGCATCACTGGCCCCAGACTGAGAGTTCCTACCTATAGTAAAGGTTAAGGTTCCCCTGCTCGAAAGCTAGTCGAATCCGACTCTAGGGTTGCGGTGCTCATCTCCGTTTCAAAGCCGAAGAGCCAGCGCTGTCCGAAGACGTTTCCGTGCTCATGTGGCCGGCATTACTAAACACGAAGGCGCACGGAACGCTGTTACCTTCCCACCGAAGAGGTACCTATTTATCTACTTGCAATTTCTTGCTTTCGAACTGCTAGGTTGGCAGGAGCTGGAACTAGAGACGGGAGCTCACTCCGTCATGCGGCACACTCAGGTCTTGAACTGCTGAACTACTGACCTTCCACAGCCTGCAGTTCAGCATCTTAACCCCTTTAGCCACCTATCTATACCTTGTGGATAAATAGCCACTGATGGACCTCTGTTTTGACTCATCCTGGACTATTTATTTACTTCATTTGTACCCTGCCTTTCTTCCCAGTGGGGGCTCAAAGCAGCTTAGATTGTTCTCCCCTCCTCCCCTAGGTTAGGCTGAGAGGGAATGAGTGGCCCAAGATCACCTAGCTAGCTTCCTTAGCAGAGTGGGGGATTACAACCTGTCTATACAACATCCTACCCTGACACTCTTACCACTTCACTACATTTAGTAGTTAATGGGGAAAAACATTTGTCTGTGATAAGAATGGATGAGATCTGAAATATTTGATTAGGAAAATGAATAACCAGGTTATAAAGAACAACTTGTTTGAACAATCGTTTGGGATTGAAATGACGACTAATGCTTTTCGTTGAAATTCTGCTGCTAAATCCTTAATGCCGTTTTTTGGGTCTGTCACAATTAAATGTTGTTTAATTTGAATGTTTTTCCATCAATAAGACTGGAACATCTACACTGGGTTTTTCCCCCCTTACAGAGTGAAGAGGAGATGTATGAAGACATAGATGTGAGGTATGATACATGATACTTAATAGATAAAGCAGATGAAATTATCAGGATACTATAAACTAAGGAGACGCAGAAATGAAAGATAAATCATGACAAGACTGCACACAAGAGATCCAAATGTAGCACAGGGAAGTCAGCACCGTCCCATATCCATGATTTCTGCCTCTTAGATTAAATCACCTGAAAAGAGGAGGGAAAGTTATGCGCGGTGTTTCCCCTCGCATTCACCATGTATGTTTGTTTGGTTTTCTTTGTTGTTCTGCATTTCCTCTCACTTTCAATGTGCATGTCCATTGGGTTTTCTTTTCTGTTCTGTTCTGTTTTCCCTTCAACGCCTGGTTCGCTTTCTGGTCGCTGTTTCCCAGGGTTTTCTGAGAGTGTTTTTGTGCTGATTTTTTCCCCCTTGCTTCGCTTTCTGAGCCAAAGTTAATTCAAAAGCATACATATTCTCTCGGATTTTCATCCCTTGCAACTTTGCTGGCCCTGGAAGGTCAGTCCCCTCCCACATTGAGGTCATTTCGCCCACTCTGTGCCTTCTGCCATTAATGGGTGAGCATGCTCCATTGATTACTTTTCCCTGTTGTTTAAAAAAATTTTTTACAAGTGGCATTAATCTAGCATTATGAGACTGATGTTAGTCTCATGCCACTTGTCAAAAAAAAAGAAGAAGAAGAAGTAAAGGATGGAGGTTAAACTTAGAAGGAGCAGCTATTGCAAACAGTCCCGATTTGGGGGCCGAATTCCCTTCCGCTCCTCTAAATTTAGATTCCAGACTGCCGCTAGGGAAAAAATGAAAGCAGCACCAGTTCCTTAGCAGCCAGTCTGTTCTGGGAATATACCAGAGTTTATTTAAGACCTTCTGGGAAAAGAAACAAAAATTGGAATCACTTGCACGCAAAGGTGACTGGGTAATGTTTTTGTAACAATTCTCTTGGGAGACCAAAGCTCTGCCATTCCTCTAAGGTGCTGATTTGGGGGTTGAATTTCCTTTCCCCTCCACCTTCCAAAAGTTGGAGCTGGGCTGCTCTGTCCTGGGTGACCTCCCTGGTATTGGCTTGCTCCACGCTCACCTGGCTTATGTAACTGCCTGCAGCCGAATGGCGAAATCTGAGAAAGGCGGCTCTCGCATGTGGCTTGGACTGCTGCTGCTGCAGTTGCAGGGCTCGGCTGGGCTGGGCTGGGCTGGGCTGGTGAGCTGGCTGGTTCACGAAGGGCGGCCACGAGCCAGCACACTGCTTTCCATTGCTTGCCTGGGGGTGGCTGGCCTCGGCCCGGGTGAAAAAACAGAAAATGGGCTGCAGGAGCAGGGATTTGTGTCCCCTTTCTCACACATTACTGGGAGCTTCCCCCCCCCACACTCGGGGCAAAAGCTGTAGCAATGACCTTGTCCTCATCCACCTACATGTGCACCACCCCCGCGCTCCCCTTTCCTCCCATGCAAAGAATGAAAATGTCAGGTTGGATGCACAGATGTGCACGCACACCCACGTTGGCAACGATCACAGCTTGCAGTGCCAGTGTCAGTGGGTTCTACCATGCATTCTGTTCTCTCGACATGTTCCCCTGTGTTATGAGATTGTGTGACTTCCGTTTTTCACAGTGGCTGATAACACAGCAGAGAATCCCCTAGTGTTGGGCAATATGGGAAACAGAGCTTCTCAGCTGCTTGTAGTCAGTTTCATTTTAAAAAAAAAAGAAGGTCTGGTCAATTTCAACATGAGGTTTTCTCCCTTTGCCAGCGTTCCTTTCAGTTCCCTTTCTGTTCCTTTTCAATCAATGAACTAACTCTAAAATGCATGCACGGAACCTGAACCACGAGGATTTAAATGGTAGGTGTTTGCTGGACTGCGTAAATTTTTAAAAAATAAAAACCAGTGGATGCCCCCCCATACATCACATCCACTACTGTGTGGTCTATTCAGAGTCATCCTTCTTGGCTAGTTCATCAAAAGAAGGGAGTGATCCAGACCTGCTAGGAGCGGATCATTTATTCTTTTGACTGGGTCTTGTTTTCATCTGTGCTTTGCAGTGTCACACAGCAGCCCCTGTCCTATTAAGCCGGGCTTTTTAGCCTCTTGTCACAGAATTAGGGATTGCTGCTCAGTCCCCTGCTAAACCTGTTACTTTAATCTCTATAGTAAATTAATCTCTATAGTTGAATCTTTGGCTCTGTTTCCCAGGAGGCTACAGGACTCCACTGGTGCTGTGGCCTTCTGGTGCCAATAACCCTGTACCTGATTCTTGTCTTAGAAGATGTTTATACATTCCAGGACTTAATGGTGCCACTGTCAAAGTTTAATTATATAGGGAATCAGAACCTGGCTTCCTTGACCTTCTGAGAGCTTCCTGAACCCAGAGATAGAAGGAAGGGGAGGAATTTGGATCAGTACATTGGGTCAGTTCTGGTCAGTTCCAGTTTGCCCTGCGTCACATTTACCACAGCTATAGGTCAATAGGTATGTTAGCAGCTATAGGTCCAAGGAAGATATATACCTCTGGTTTACTAATGGTTGGGGCTGCTCATCAACACTGTGTGTTGACACTGGGCCTTGGTGCGTAGCCAGAATATATTCCTTAATCTTATAAATCTGTGTGTACACTGTATATTTCTTTATATGTTTTGAGCAATGCTCCCTCTAAGCTGTGGAGTCTTGTGAGCAAAAATTCCACTTTGTGAGCTACTGGCATTAAAGTTGTGAGCGAGCTATTTGGCCATTGTATAAATTAGTTTGCTCTGGAGCCATCCTTCTGGAGCTAAGACAAAAATGTGTGAGCTGGAGGGTAAAAAAACTGTGAGCTAGCTCACACAAACTCATCTTAGAGGGAACACGGAGTGTGTCTTTACAATGTTCTACTTGGAATCTAATAAACTGAATTCAGAAAGAAGCATTGGTTTGTGTGTCTCTCTCTCCCGGGCAAGGAGAGTGCCCAGCCAGCTCTACCCACCAAATGTGAACTTGGGAAATGGGACTTGGGGCTCCAGGCTTCCCAGCCCCTTAATGTTTTCTCCAACACCTCTCTTTGCAAAAACTGTTCCCTACTTGGCCCTCTGCTGTTTGTAGCTGAGTTCATCTCTGCCCACTGAATGCAACGGAGAAGGCTCTGGCTCATGAGAGCTGATGTCACAATGAATTCATTAGCCTTAACAGTGTCGATTGGTAGTTTTGACTGCTGCAGCATTGTGAGGTGTGGGAGACAAACAACAGGAAATGAATTGTTCCATCATGCCTTGCTTGTAACTTTCCCAGGGACATCTGTTAGAGGCAGAATGATGAACTAGATAGACCTGTGGTCTGATCCAGCCACCAGATTCTTATGGTGAAACACAACTTTTCTTTAGATCAACGTGGGTCATTGTCTGATGAAGTGTGCGTGCACATGAAAGCTCACACCTTGAATAAACTTTGTTGGTCTTAAAGGTGCCATTGGACTCTAACTTTGTTTGGCAACTTTTCTTTGTTGGCTTTGACTGAATGTTTTAGTTAGGCTCCTAATCCTGATTAGACTGTTGTCCACTTTTTTGTATGTATCCATCTCCCCCCTCCTTTTAAAAATTATTTTGCAGACATCCATCTAAAGATCGTGAAAGGAAAAGGGAGAAGTTAGAAGAGAAAAAATCTGATCAAGAGAAGAAAGAACAAAAAGAACAAAAAGAAAAAGAGAAAAAAGAGCAGGAAGTGAGGAAGAAGTTCAAAGTAAGGTCTTTTTCCAGCATGGTATGCAATGAAATACAGATGTTGTCCCCTAAAAGATACTCTGTTTGAAAGTTAATATCTTTGTGCTGTTGCTAAGAGGTAACATTGGGGGAAAGCCTTGGCCTCTATGACCCATTTGTTGTCAACAAAGGATCTTCAGGAACTTTATGCTTCCAGACCAGTGCAAAAATGTCAAAACTGTCCAAAACTGCCACACAGATTGAGAAAGAGGAAGTTTAACTATTCCCCAGCCATCCAATTTTGCCAACTAAAATAGATGCACTATAGGCACCACTGTTATTAGCCTTCAAAGGAAAAAGACAGGCAGCCTGTCTTTTTTCCTTTGAGAGCTAGTAGCAGTATCCATTGATTAGAAAAACCATGTTGGGCAGAAGAATTAAATTCCCTCCACCACCATCCCCTACATGACACTGATCCAAATTAGGTCCTAATATGGCTTCTATTAGTAATTTTTTAAAAAATCATCTTGTCTGTTTTCTCCCCAAGGCTAGTAATACAAGAGCTATGATTTGGCCACAGATATATTAACCATCTTCCTAATGTATGTCAATCTTGTATGTTTCTTTTGTGTTTCTTTTGTGTAGCTAGTGGGTCCCATTGAAGTCCTTCACCAAGCTAGATCTTGCACTGACTACAAAGGAGGGAAGAATGAACTGACTTTCAGACAAGGGGACAACATTGAAATAATCCGTATTACAGACAATCCAGAGGGGAAATGGCTGGGAAGAATAAGAGGCTCCTGTAAGTATCAAGAAGACAAATTACGTGAATTAATGTTAACACGTCTAATCCATCTAAGTCATTGTTCTCTATTTAGACTAACAGCAGTTCACCAGGGTCTCAGGCCTTTCACATCACCTATAACCTGATCCTTAACTGGAGATGCTAGGGATTGAATTCGGGTCCTTTGGCATGCCAAGCAGATGCTCTGCCACTGAGCCATGGCCCTGGTTGCAGCCTCGTTGACCTTGCTGCAGGCCCGACTCCTCCCCCTGCATGGTAGTCTCCTCAGTGTCCATGCTCTGCCCCTTTGGTCGATGCTATGTATGACAGACCCCCATTTCTTCCCCAACACCCAGGCAGAATTTTCCCGCCAAAAAAATATTTTAGTTCCCCTCAGTAACTGAGCTGCCCTCCAGTAGCATGTATTTCTTTCTTTCTTTGATAAGATTAAATTGTCCCACCCTGTCACAGATATTTGTTTAGGCTTTAGACCCAGTACAGGAACTTGAGGGAAAGACAGGAGGTGTCCTGTTTAAAAACCCTTGTGAAATCGCACTTGAGGCAGATTAACTTTCAAAAACAGAATAAAGATTTTATTAAACAGGCAGGGAATATATAAATATGAGGATTCAAGGTATAGAGGTTGCTGAGATAAAACATTCTAATATATACAGAATTGAGGCTTTTCAACATACAAAAGAGTGTTGTTGAAGCTTAATTTATGAGTTTCAAGTTCTTTTCAGTGAGAGGTTTTTGCTTATTATATATTTCAGCTGTTACACAGAATCTTGAATATAGAGAATAGGTTTGTCTTAGTGCTTCTAGGTTTCTCCCTTCAGAGATCTAGTTTTTCTCTTAAGGTATTACAGGTTTTTCACTAACTCCTGAGGTGTATGAGCTTCTCATTTTTATCACAGACCACTGTTCTCTTCCCAGCCTCTTTCACTGGCAGAAAGTTATTCTCCTTGTCCCTAAAATGCAATAACTCCTTTTACTATTTGACTTGTCTGAGAGTTCTCTCTAACTACCCAGACCTTCTGCCAAATGCTCTTCCAGTACTATATGTCTGTGTAATGCAGTGTTGTAGCTTTTTTGACTGAGAATCTGAATTCTCCCTCAAAGTAGTTTTTAATGTATCTTAGACAATGGGGTCCTTATTCTTCTATCTATAGAAGTCCTTTTCTGGATGTGCCTGACCTCCTTGAGTGGGTGCACAGTAATACGAGAAGAGACACTCTGGCTCCTTAGGGCCAGGGAGGGCCAGGCGGTTTTGGGATCCTGATCGCAGTGCTCTCTGGGGAACATACGGGGAGAGGCGGTCCCTCAGGTAGGCCGGTCCCTGACCATAAAGGGCTTTAAAGGTCAAAACCAGCACCTTGAAGCGAATCCGGAATGCTATTGGGAGCCAGTGCAGAGTCTTAAGCACAGGCTGGATGTGCTCCCACCTGCGGAGGCCCATCAACAACCTGGCTGCCGCATTCTACACCAGCTGCAGCTTCCGGAGTTGCACCAAGGGCAGCCCCATGTAGAGAGCATTGCAGTAGTCCAACTTCGAGGTGACCATAGCATGGATCACTGCAGCCAGATCATTGCGTTTGAGGAAGGGAACCAACTGCCTAATCAGCCGAAGATAGTAAAAGGCTGCCTTGGCAGCGGCTGCTACCTGGGCCTCCAATGTTAAGGAAGCATCCAGGCGCACTCCCAGACTCCTGACCCTCGGAGCTGGCACCAATGGCACCCCACCGAAGGCTGGGAGTGGGATCCCTACCCCCGTACCACTCCGATTCAGGCACAGGACCTCCGTCTTCATTGGATTCAATTTCAATCGACTCAGTCTAAGCCATCCAGCCATGTCCTGCAACGCCT